>NC_064923.1:724955483-725260483 GCF_023897955.1 Schistocerca gregaria | reverse complement strand
CAAAACATTGTGCGTGTTGGGTAAAAGACAAAAATCAAAGAAAGGATGAGCAATCACTATAAATTACTTACAAGATTTGCCCACATGCTGGACGTTACTATTGCTTATTAACAGACATACTCTTCGATTCGGAGAGGTACATGGTTCAGAGGGAATGTAAATCAGTACTGTAAGTCTAAGATGTTTCACTCGCATTTGGACTTGCGTTGACGACGAAATAGTTTCTAGGTGAAGGCGAGAACAAATATACCATGTTTTGCAGGCTCTGTGACCTCATGCCAATAGCAGCAGTCCAGAAACAGACAGAAAATTCAGTAATGTTTAATGTGCTGTAAGGCTTTTGTACGAAGCACTGAAATTCGGTGCTGATGCACGTAGAATGTGTGTTGATTGCTAGTGTTTGGTAGATCAGGAGCAACCAAGTTTGCACATATGTTTTGGTATCAGCTTACTATTTTTTGTAAGATTTCCTCACTCTTATTTCGTGACGACGATGAACGCTTATCACAAATGGTTAACAGCATGCTCCTTGCACAGGTCTAATTCTCAGTAGCTAGTATATCCTGTATAAAACAAACTGTCAAAGTGAAGAAACGGTTTCGTCAACCGCTATGAAGAAAATTGTCTTCATCGTTTAAAAACGAAGGGTATCACTCATATTTGCCACGGTGCAAATAATTAGTGATTAAACATATTTTTTCTCGTATTAAGAAACCATGGAACAACTAAATTAGTTTTTTTAAGTATTTTTCTGTCGACCTAAGACACATGCAAAATGAAAACTCTTCTGAATGCCCCTTTCAAACAGGAAAAAACGTGGAGCCCTTCTTTTGATACTGAGATCTCGGTCCAACTGAGATATTGCTAAACCCCAAAATAGTTGGAAAGTTATGATTTAGAAATTCACGTTTTCTTTCACATGTTGGTCAAATTAAAATCTCCCAAAAAAGTACACTGCCGGCAAAAGACTTAATTACCTTGAAAAATAACGTAGATTTTGATTCTGTGACGGCATATGCCACATGGGGAATGGTAGATATACTGATTATGGTTGAAGCGACGTGGGCCAACAGATACCGTACTGGAATTGCTGCCAGAGCGCCATCTGTGTCTACTCTTTAATAGCGAAGCTCAGAGTCAGAAAGATCACTGTGGTACAGACATGTGAAGAAAGCAGGGATCCGTCCCACGGAGACGCACTTGTGCCTCCAACAGTCAAATGAGCGAGTCTGAAAGGAGTCCACGTGTGGCCTTCCAAGTGGTGGGATGATCCTGTCGGAAAACTGCCCACAAGTTGAACATGCTTCGTCAGTTGTGCAACGATTGTTCTGGACATCCATGCAACACTAATATCCATCAGGATCGTAGTATTTTAAGGGCAGCAACGTCACCTCTTACAGCTACCGCAGCACAAATACAAGGGCTTGTGAGTCCAGGCGTGTTAACACAAAATGTTGTGAAACAGTTATTAGAAGTGCGATTACGGGCACGCACACCTCTAGCCTGTCTTCCACTCGGGCTGCAGCAGCGACCCACTGGATCCACTGGTGCCGTCAGAGGATTGCTTGGAGGATGGAATCGCGCACCGTGGTCTTCAAAAATGAAAGCTGACTCTATCTGCACAGATTAGATTAGATTAGTACTTTTTCCAGAGATCATGAATACGACACTGCGTAATGATGTGGAACGTGTCAGATTAATAAAAGGTATTACATTATACAAGATATTGCAGTACACAAAATATTACATGACACTTAATATTTTTAATTTTTTTGTGGGTGATAGGGAAATTACCCACTTATTATATCCAAAAATTCATTTAATGAGTAGGAGTTGCCATTAAGAAATTCTTTTAATTTCCTTTTAAATGCTATATGGCTATCTGTCAGATTTTTTATGCTATTAGGTAAATGACCAAAGACTTCGTGGCAGCATACTTTAACACCTTCTGAGCCAAAGTTAGATTTTACCTTGAGTAGTGAAGATCATCCTTTCTTCTAGTGTTGGAGCCATGTACACTGCTATTACTTTTGAATTCGTTCAAATTGTTAATAACAAATTTCATAAGTGAATATATATATTGTGAGGCTACAGTCTAGATTTCTAGCTCTTTAAATAAGTGTCTGCAGGATGATCTTGGATGAGCTCCAGCAATTATTTTGATTACACGTTTTTGTGCAATGAACACTTTTTTGCTCAATGATGCGTTACCGCAGAATATAATGCCATATGAAAGCAGCGAATGAAAATAGGCATGGTAAGCTAATTTACTCAGATGTATATTGCCAAAATTTGCAATGACTCTAATAGCATAAGGAGCTGAACTCAAACGTTTCAGCAGATCCTTAGTGTGTTTTTTCCAGTTCAAACTCTCATCAATGCATACACCTAGAACTTTTGAATATTCTATCTTAGCTACCGATTTCTGATCGAAGTTTATATTTATCAATGGTGTCATTCCATTTACTGTGTGGAACTGTATATACTGTGTTTTGTCAAAGTTTAATGAGAGCCCATTTGCAGAGAACCAATTAATGATTTTCTGAAAAACATCGTTTACAATTTCACCAGTTAACTCTTGTCTGTTGGGTGTGATAGCTATATTTGTGCCGGCCGCGGTGGTCTCGCGGTTCTAGGCGCGCAGTCCGGAACCGTGCGACTGCTACGGTCGCAGGTTCGAATCCTGCCTCGGGCATGGATGTGTGTGATGTCCTTAGGTTAGTTAGGTTTAAGTAGTTCTAAGTTCTAGGGGACTAATGACCACAGCAGTTGAGTCCCATAGTGCTCAGAGCCATTTGAACCATTTTGAGCTATATTTGTACCATTGGCAAAAAGTACCAGCTATGCATCTTCATGAACATAGAATGGCAAGTCACTAATATATATTAAGAACAGCCGAGGACCCAAGACCGCACCTTGCGTCACCCCATTCTTGATTGTTCCGTAGTTTGAGAAGTCACCAGGTTTTTACATATTATGTGAACTACTTATTTCAACTTTCTGCCCTCTTCCAGTTAGGTATGATTTAAAGCATTGGAGCAATGTCCCATTCATACCACAGTACTTGAGCACACAAGTCATGGTCGTTTGAGTGCATGACTTACACCTCGTAGAATGCATTCGTCCAGAACACACTGGCCCCCTCCTACCCCCCTCCTCCCTGATAAGCCTTATGATCTGTGGTGCGCCAAAGTACAAATCTCGTTCAACTTTGGTATTTCTGGAGGGGATGCTAACCAGGGGGCTCGATACGCGCAGAATATTATTGGAAACGATTCTTTTTGCCATACTTGCAAGAGGAAGGTTATATGTTCTTCCAGTAGGTTAATTCACACACTGCCAGTGTGCAGCAACTCCGCTAACCAGCACGATCTCCGGACTATAATAGGGCATATGACGGGTCGAGAAGTGACTCGTGCGACTTGTCAGCCAACAACTTTTACAGAATTACATGAACAGGTCGTGCAGGCATGGAACAATCTATTCTAGGACAGTGATTATTCGCTATCTGTACGGTGGACTGGATGACGGAGTCAGCATCTGCATGTTTCAGCGTGGTTCGATAGCAGGTACCTTAGAACTGCTTGTGTTACTGATCCGTAAATTTAATCATTTCATTTACTCCACATGCACTGTTGCAAATATAAATCTTGACTGAAATGGAAACCTCTAAAAGCTTTAATTTTATTTTATACTTTTTTGATGAGCATTTGATTCACCTTAAGATAGCCAATCTAACTTACATCATCTGACCAGGGTTGGCTATTTTAAGGTGCATGAAATATTTTACAGGCGGCTATTATTCTGCCCAATCTGTACAAGTGGTATCCGGAAAGTAAGAGCTGTTTCCACATGTTTTATTGTTGGCAGGACAGCATAAAGTCGAACGAATCTGTTAACTGCTTACGAGGTCAAAACAAACTACAATTTTTGAGACTCGTTGCTCCCGCCAGTTGTGATGTAGGTGTTGTAATTTTATTTTTGCATGCTTAACGACTTATAGCGTCAGTAGTATCGTCTCGTTTATGAGCTGACAGTAATAAATGAAGGAAAGGTTAAGCAGCTGTGTCGAAACTTTAAAAATGACCATCTAGACCTGTGTAGTGGCCAGCCGAGTATAGAGGCCGACGAAACGGCGCCATACGTAGACCAAACCCTGCTGTCTGATCGATAACTGATACTGTGTCTGAAAAATTTCTTCGCGTTGCACACACCACGGAAAGCTCTAATACCACAAATTATGTATAAGGTTCGTACCAAAATATGCTTCCACTAGCAGCTGCCCATACCAAGGGTAAGATTCAGTATTTCCATAGGGAACTTCGCGACCGACCAGTTTAAGCTTGGTATACATGTGTGAGTTTCTCTCTAAGAGAGCTTTTGCGAATTTAAACTTCTCATTCTAACGGTAACCTCTCTCATGTCGGGAGAGCTTAAAGTACTCAATGAGTGTTGAGCCGGCGTTTTGCGTCCATAATTTCTACATCTACGTGATTGCTATTCACAATGAAGTGCCTGGCAGAGGGTTCTATGAACCACCTTCAAGCTGTCTCTTTACTGTTCCACTCTCGAACGGCGCGCGGGAAAAGCGAGAATTCAAGTTTTTCTATTCGAAACTTGATTTCACTTATTTTGTCGTGATTATCATTTCTCCCTATGTAGGTGCGTTGCAACAGAACGTTTTCGTAGTTGGAGGAGAAAACTGGTGATTGAAATTTCATGAGAAGATTCCGTCGCAACGAAAACCGCCTTTGTTTTAATGATTGCCACTCCAATCCCAGTATCATGTCTGTGGCACTGTCTCCCTTATTTCGCGATAATACAAAACGAGCTGCTCTTCTTTGAACTTTTTCGACGTATTCCGTCAGTCACACCCGATGCGGATCCAACACCGCACAGCAATACTCTAAGATATGGCAGACAAAAGTGGCGTAAGCAGTCTCTTTAGTAGACTTGTCGCACCTTGTAAGTGTTCTACCAATGAATCGCAATCTTTGGTTTGCTCTACCCACAACATTATCTATGTGATGGTGCCAAATTATGTTATTTGTAATTGTAATCTATAAGTCCTTAGCTGAATTTACAGCCTTCAGATTTGTGTGACTTATCGCGTAATCGAAATTTAACGGATTTCTTTTAGTACTCCTGTGAATAACTCCACACTTTTCTTTATTCAGGGTCAATTGCGACTTTTCGCACCATACAGATATCTATATCATTTTGAAATTCGTTTTGGTCATCTGATGACTTTACAAGACGGTAAATGACTACATCATCTCCTATGTCATTAATATAGATCAGGAAAAATAGAGGGCCCATAAGACTTCTTTGGGAAACGTAGCATGACTTTCCGTCTATTACTACGAACTGTGACATTTCTGACAGGAAATCACGAATCCTGTCGCACAACTGAGACGATATTCCATAGTCATGCAGTTTGGTTAGAAGACGCTTGTGGGGAATGGTGTCGAGAGCTTTCTGAAAATCTAAAAATGTGGAACCAATTTCCCCTGTCGATACCACTAATTACTTCATGAGTATAAGTTTCTTATGAACGATATTTTCTGAATCCGTACTGACTATGTGTCAATAAATCGTTTTCTTCGAGGTAATTCATAATGTTCGAATACAGTGTATGTTCCAGAACTCTACTGCAAATCGACGTTAATGATTTGAGCCTGATATGCTGTGATCCACAATTTTATCCTGCCACCTCTTGGTGATATACACTCCTGAAAATGAAAAAAAGAACACATTGACACCGTTGTGTCAGACCCACCAGACTTGCTCCGGACACTGCGAGAGGGCTGTACAAGCAATGATCACACGCACGGCACAGCGGACACACCAGGAACCGCGGTATTGGCCGTCGAATGGCGCTAGCTGCGCAGCATTTGTGCAGCGCCGCCGTCAGTGTCAGCCAGTTTGCCGTGGCATACGGAGCTCCATCGCAGTCTTTAACACTGGTAGCATGCCGCGACAGCGTGGACGTGAACCGTATGTGCAGTTGACGGACTTTGAGCGAGGGCGTATAGTGGGCATGCGGGAGGCCGGGTGGACGTACCGCCGAATTGCTCAACACGTGAGGCGTGAGGTCTCCACAGTACATCGATGTTGTCGCCAGTGGTCGGCGGAAGGTGCACGTGCCCGTCGACCTGGGACCGGACCGCAGCGACGCACGGATGCACGCCAAGACCGTAGGATCCTACGCCCCAACATCGTGCAGCCCGCCTCCAGTGTTGTCGCGACAGGCGTGAATGGAGGGACGAATAGAGACGTGTCGTCTTCAGCGATGAGAGTCGCTTCTGCCTTGGTGCCAATGATGGTCCTATGCGTGTTTGGCGCCGTGCGGGTGAGCGCCACAATCAGGACTGCATACGACCGAGGTACACAGGGCCAACACCCGGCATCATGGTGTGGGGAGCGATCTCCTACACTGGCCGTACACCTCTGGTGATCGTCGAGGGGACACTGAATAGTGCACGGTACATCCAAACCGTCATCGAACCCATCGTTCTACCATTCCTAGACCGGCAAGGGAACTTGCTGTTCCAACAGGACAATGCACGTCCGCATGTATCCCGTGCCACCCAACGTGCTCTAGAAGGTGTAAGTCAACTACCCTGGCCTGCAAGATCTCCAGATCTGTCCCCCATTGAGCATGTTTGGGACTGAATGAAGCATCGTCTCACGCGGTCTGCACGTCCAGCACGAACGCTGGTCCAATTGAGGCGCCAGGTGGAAATGGCATGGCAAGCCGTTCCACAGGACTACATCCAGCATCTCTACGATCGTCTCCATGGGAGAATAGCAGCCTGCATTGCTGCGAAAGGTAGATATACACTGTACTAGTGCCGACATTGTGCATGCTCTGTTGCCTGTGTCTATGTGCCTGTGGTTCTGTCAGTGTGATCATGTGATGTATCTGACCCCAGGAATGTATCAATAAAGTTTCCCCTTCCTGGGACAATGAATTCACGGTGTTCTTATTTCAATTTCCAGGAGTGTAGATGAATTTTGATGTTTAAGCAACAAAATAACTGATAATGGCAGAAGTAGAGAGGACATAGACTAGCAATGGAAAGAAAAGCATTTTTGAAGAAGATATTTGTATGGAGTGTTGACACGTACAGAAGCAAAACATGGACGATAAAGAGCCTCGACAAAAACAGAATAGAATCTTTCGAAATATGTTGCTACAGAAGATTTTTGAAAATTATATGGGTTGATCACGTAACTAATGACGAGAATTGGGGAGACAAGAAATTTGTGTCACTAAGTAATGTACAGAAACCAGCGAAGTTAGTTTAGAAAGTTATCGTTTTGGAACTCCGAAAATAACCATTTAACTTCAAGCAACAGAGCTGTATCTGTAATTTACTGTAAAATGGTATTAATTGATTAAATAATTATATTGGGCGCTAAACAAGAAACCTTCAGGAATTTATGAGTGGTTCCTTAGTTAATACAGACTTCAAATAAATGTGTGTCCCATAATGATGGAGTTACCGTTTAACCGCCCTATTTGGCTTTTTAGCGAGTGTAGGTATCAAGAAAAAATCTGATGTTATTCCGTCGTAATTGTTACTTTGTCAAATATTAAAGAGAACAAACGCTGCTGTCTTAGTGTCACAAGCAGTCTGCTTTAACAGTAATGGATTTACGCATAATAGAGTCTTCCTTGGCCATTTTGGATGCAGTTATAAAGAGTATTTCACCCATCTTCGTCGATGTCATTCTCGCATAATTTCGATATTGTTATGAATATTCCACGAAAAGTTGTGCAATGAGATGCTTGCATGCTCCGCAATCAACTCCCCACCTAATCCATTCTCTTATGCAACACAAACGCTTTCATTTACGTATTTTCTTTGAAAAAGGAAGTGTAGGTGCAACCCTACACTCTTCCATCTCAACTCCTTCCTTCATGCACAGAACTACGACTGAAAAATTCCTCAGATAGTTGTTCCTCTTTGACTGTCTCTATTTGCTGTGCGTAAATGTTTTCGACATCTACTGTCTCTACGCTCTCAGCCATAGAAACTACTTGCATGTAGCTTTTCGATAGCAAGCATCAGCGAGAATTCCAACCTAGTGTGAACAATTCTAAGAGTGCTATCCGAGAGTACTAAAGCACCTGAGAACAAAAACCTCTCACGTGTATCCTAGCCCTTACGGTTCCGAAGCCACATCCAACAACTGCTATATCTTCTTGCACTTGGTAAGTGGCTTGGTGTACAACGTTTTGAATATGACGAGGGACTTGTAACTGTTGTTCTCAATAGGATCAGTTCCCAAGCGGTGAAACGTGCGTGGAGTTTTAACAAACAGGTGTAAAATAGCTAACAATGATTAGTAGTGTCTTGCGATTACGTGAAAAACTGAAATAAGTTCTAAAGAAAATAACGTTTCTTTAAAGTACATTGTGTAGTTTGCGGAATTTTTCGATGTTTTTCTTTGTTGACTCATTTTGTAGTGTAGTAATGCCGACTTATTAGACGCTTCCTACTTAGGTTTATGCAAATTTACACTACAGCTCCAGACATTGTAGCAACCCGTAGGCACCATTAGAAAAGAAGCAAATTTAGGCCTCATGCTATCCGCAGTCACACCAACAGAAGACTCTACATGTTACAAGGTCCAGTCGCACATCTGTTGTATCTAGAAGGTAGTGTACGTATCTACCCACACGATGGCTTTGGTCATTACATGAGCTCAGTGACTGATTTTAGAATCACATGAAGAGACGAACAGTAAAGGCCGCCATCAACAGTTTTTGTTGTTATTAGAAATGTGAATATCTTTCGTGTAGCTGTTCAAGCACTTCGAGTTCTACATATTTAAATGCTTTATTAATATTTGAAAACTATTTTGAATATAACGTTGATTCTTCATTTACATTTTTAGAACTGGTTGTATAACACGTGGCGGTTAAGACGAACTTCGTCATATATACACCAAATTTCACCCTTCAACAGAAGAAGGTCTTTTACCACAAAATGATACTATATCCCTGAAGTATTCATTAGAGATTAACTGAGTTTCAGTAAGTTATTAACAATTTTCTCTGTATCGCAAACTTAAAGTTATGTTAGTTTACAGTAGCTTCAGTTTCAAAATGTATTTAACTTGTAAATAGTGGCAGCCCACGCGTACACATTGTGGGTGTTCACAGTTTTTAGATTCAGATAAAATTGAGAGTGTGAAATTAATAGCATCTGCTTATTAACAGTTATACTCATCAAAAAGTTTATACAATACAGCAACTGCCAATAATAATAATAATAATAACAATAAGATGCGTAACTTATCTGACAGAAGAAAGACTTGTTTTGTGTAATTTTGTTGTTTTGTACATAATCAAGTACAGCGTAGGGCAATAACGAAATAATGTGTAAGCTTTCGCAATTCTCCATTTCGCATTTTTATGTGTCAGTTTTCATGCTTTTCCATTTTTCTGCACAAACGTGCAAAATCCACAACAGATGTATTAGTTCACGAATTTACTTCCGGGCTGTGAGTCAGATATTCTTACGCAGAGCCCACACAACAAGTTGTGCTAACTGTAGAGTTTCTTGTCAAAAGTTCGTTTGCAGTCACTCTTATTTGAGTCCGTCACCTCTCACTCGAAGGATCTGTTCTCGGAGGTCCTAGTTCCTTTGCGGCTAACTTTTTCTGGTAATTTACTTTTCTGTTCCCAGAATGAGATTTTCGCTCTGCAGCGGAGTTTGCGCTGATATGAAACTTCCTGACAGATGAAAGCTGTGTGCCTGAACGAGACTCGAACTCGGGACCTTTGCCTTTCGCGGTTAAGTGCTCTGTCGACTGAGCTATCCAAACACAACTCACGACCCATCCTCACAGCTTGACTTTTCTGTTAGCATTTAAAATAGATTCAACATAGTTCACGTTTACACTATACATGAAAGCCGATTCCCGCACAGTAAACAACCAACTCCAAACACAAAGTGAATTTCTTTTTTTTTTTTTGAAATGATTAAACAGAGATAATAATGAAACTTCCTGGCAGATTAAAACTGAGTGCCAGAGACTCGAGCTCGGGACTTCTGCAAGGTTTGCAGAAGAGCTTCTGGGAAGTTTGGAAGGTAGGAGACGAGGTAGTGGCAGAATTGAAGCTGTGAGGACAGGTCCTGAGTCGTGCTTGGGTAGCTCAGTTGGCAGAGCACTTGCCGGTGAAAGGCAAAGGTTCCGAGTTCGAGTCTCGGTTCAGCACACAGTTTTAATCAGCCAGGAAGTTTCATATACGCGTACACTCCGCTGCAGAGTGGATCTCATTCTGGACAGATAATAATGTCTACCTATATGGTCACTAGGCTAGAATACGATTTAGGCGCTGATATCCTCAATGGTCTGAAGCACAACCCCGTAGATCCCACATTTAAGAGAATATCATCAGAGAAACCAGTGATAGTTTTCCTGTATACAAAGTAGGCCTACAGCACTGATAAACCTGACTCACCATAAGATCGACAGATTTCATAAGCATGAATAAATGCTACAATCTCACAATCGATAGTGACGTGCCCTTATGATTCTCAGCACCTGAAAATGCCTTACAGGCGAAATGCATGCGGGTTATGTAAGCAACGTGCACGGTTCACAATGTGCACAGCTAGACCTTGCTGCTCAAATAGAAGTTGTACGTCAATGGCACCAAGTGGTGGCACACTGCGGTCAACTTTTATCCCCGTTCGCTTGGCACAAATCGCGCTATACGATAGCACATACGTCGCGCAAGTTGCGTATGCACAAAGGCTCCTTAAAAGACGCACAAGTCAAGGTGTGCTCATGACCCTGTCGCCAAGTTTCACAAAGTCTAAAGGAGCAGTAGCGCGGTGTTATAAGGGCCGTATCTTTCAGACTGTAGCTTCTATTTTACGTTTTGCAGCATTCGAAGAAAAACAACCACTAAATCCGCAAGGTATCGAAAGTTAGGGTGCTCACATGCTCTTGTGCTCTAACACACGCCGCTGCTTGTAACTGGTTTTTTATGATATTTCTGCTTTATTTGGTTCAAATGGCTCTGAGCACTATGAGACTTAACATCTATGCTCATCAGTCCCCTAGAACTTAGAACTACTTAAACCTATCTAACCTAAGGACAGCACACAACACCCAGTCATCACGAGGCAGAGAAAATCCCCGACACCGCCGAGAATCGAACCCGGGGACGCGGGCGCGGGAAGCGAGAACGCTACCGCACCACCTCTGCTTTATTTGATTTCCCTTATTGGTGTGTAGCAGAGAAAAACCGTAACAGACAGGCGAATAAATAGAGTACTCACAAGATTTTCTTGATAGCAACACTTTTAATTTCAACAGAATATTTGTTCGTAAGAACATGACAATGTTGTACCTTTGAATGTGCTATTGCATTTCCTGAGTAATTTTTGTGACTTCAGAAAAGGACTTCAGCAGACAAAAAATGAGTAGCATCATTTAAAAATGTAAGAAGAAAAATATTAAATTTGTGTTGTTGTGCTGGCTAGGGAAGGAAGTCTGAAAAATATTCCGACGTACAACACTCTCCATTTCTCTTCGACAGCCTTGGACAATGAACTGCGCAACCCGATCCCTCCCGACCTTCTTTCTCTTAGCTTCAATTTCTCATTAGCTTCATCCTATTGCTCCCAGTCTAAACACAATCTCTTCTTCGACGACTCTCTGATTAATGGATATAACTAAAAGTGCGTTTTTCCACCTCTTCGAAATTCATTAGGCTATAACATTTTTGAACTCTTTCTACTTTTATCATCTAAACGTGTAGCTGTGGAATAGCAAACAAATCCACCTCGTTAACTGAATGCTTCCCTGACGAAAAATTCTCCTGAGACATTGTATATGAGTCCGAAGTTCAGATGGTTGGTTTCCCTTATTCCGTCTCAGCTACACTATGTTGGCGATAGGTGCGCAAACAAGTTCTCCACGTACGCGTACACCATTACTCTACCACACAAACATATGGGTTACACTCCTGTGGTGTGAGAAGTTCCCTAGGGGGGTCCACCGGGGGCCGAATCGCACAATAACTCTGGGTTCGGTGTGGGGCGGCGGAGGGATGAAGTGGACTGCGGTAGCCGTCGTGGGGTTGTGGACCACTGCGGCTGCGGCGGGCACGGAGCCTCTCCGTCGTTTCTAGGACCCCGGTTCACATACAATACAATGCAACGTTATCTTCTACAACTTCTTGTGTATTACTAAGAGGGTATGAGAGTTATCTCCTAATGTCGATACTCAAATACTCGTAACTTTTTTCCCGTCAGTATAGAGTGTTTTTCCATCTCCGATATCATCATGCCCACTTACGCATTAAAAGACAAGGCTCGGTGAAGGGTAACTCTGTCACGCTGTAATTTTACTTAGCACTCATCGTGCTGCAGCACCTCGGTTCCAAAACGGCTCCAGCAGCCTTCCTCTCTTTAATGAACACACATCATAAAGATACAAATTAGGAGGACATTGGTAAATGGCAGAATGAATAGGTGGCGTACAGTAAAATTGTTTGTCTGAAATAATTAATCAAAAACGGCTTATCCTTCGAGCAACAAATTTCAATCTCTCTCTCTCTCTCTCTCTCTCTCTCTCTCTCTCTCTCTCTCTCTCTCTCTCACACACACACACACACACACTCACACACACCAACAGGCTGACCAATTTCGTGTGCTGCCTAGACATGTTGTAACAACATCAAAGACGCTGTACTATTGCACATATAAGTAAATTTTTTTCCATCTGATTTTTCGATAAACTAGTGTAATTGATGTTCCGATTTCATTTGTTTTTTGTTTCATGCCATTGTGTTAAGAAAACTGTAAACAAGTTTCAATGTGAAGATTAATGTTTACGTCAAATGTCAAACAATATTGTAATAGAATAGAAATGTAACAAATGTTGAAATTGTTGTTGTTGTTGTTGTTGTTGTTGTTGTTGTCTTCAGTCCTGAGACAGGTTTGATGCAGTTCTCCATGCTACCCTTTCCTGTGCAAGCTGCTACATCTCCCAGTACCTACTGCAAACTACATCCTTCTGAATCTGCTTAGTGTATTCATCTCTTGGTCTCCCTCTACGATTTTTATCCTCCACGCTGCCCTCCAATAATAAATTGGTGATCCCTTGATGCCTCATAAAATGTCCTACCAACCGATCCCTTCTTCTGGTCAAGTTGTGCCACAAACTTCTCTTCTCCCCAATCCTATTCAATACTTCCTCATTAGTTATGTGATCTACCCATCTAATCTTCAGCATTCTTCTGTAGCACCACATTTCAAAAGCCTCTATTCTCTTCTTGCCCAAACTATTTATCGTCCAAGTTTCACTTCCATACATGGCTACACTCCATACAAATACTTTCAGAAATGTCTTCCTGACACTTAAATCTATACTCGATGTTAACAAATTTCTCTTCTTCAGAAACGCTTTCCTTGCCATTGCCAGTCTACATTTTATATCCTCTCTACTTCGACCATCATCAGTTATTTTGCTCAACAAATAGCAAAACTCTTTTACTACTTTAAGTGTCTCATTTCCCAATCTAATTCCCTCAGTATCACCCGCTTTAATTCGACTGCATTCCATTATCCTCGTTTTGCTTTTGTTGATGTTCATCTTATATCCTCCTTTCAAGATACTGTCCATTCCGTTCAACTCCTCTTTCAAGTCCTTCGCTGTCTCTGACAGAATTACAATGTTATCGGCGAACCTCAAAGTTTTTATTTCTTATCCATGGATTTTAATCCCTTCTCCGAATTTCTCTTTTGTTTCCTTTACTGCTTGCTCAATATACAGATTGAATAACATCGGGGAGAGGCTGCCACCCTGACTTACTCCCTTCCCAACCACTGCTTCCCTTTCATGTCCCTCGACTCTTATAACTGTAATCTGGTTTCTGTACAAATTGTAAATAGCCTTTCGCTCCCTGTATTTTACCCCGGCCAGCTTTAGAATTTGAAAGAGAGTATTCCAGTCAAAATTGTCAAAAGCTTTCTCTAAGTCTACAAATGCTAGAAACGTAGGTTTGCCTTTCCTTAATCTTTCTTCTAAGATAAGTCGTAAGGTCAGTATTGCCTCACGTGTTCCAGTATTTCTACGGAATCCAAACTGATCTTCCCCAAGGTAGGCTTCTACTAGTTTTTCCAATTGTCTGTAAAGAATTCGTGTTAGTATTTTGCAGCTGCGGCTTATTAAACTGATAGTTCGGTAATTTTCACAACCGTCAACACCTGCTTTCTTTGGGATTAGAATTATTATATTCTTCTTGAAGTCTGATGGTATTTCACCTGTTTCATACATCTTGTTCGCCAGATGGTACAGTTTTGTCAGGACTGGCTCTCCCAAGGCCGTCAGTAGTTCCAATGGAATGTTGTCTACTCCGGGGGCCTTGTTTCGACTCAGGTCTTTCAATGGTCTGACATACTTTTCACGCAGTATCGTTTCTCCCATTTCATCTTCATCTACATCCTCTTCCATTTCCATAATATTGTCCTCAAGTACATCGCCCTTGTATAGACCCTCTATATACTCCTTCCACCTTTCTGCTTTCCCTTCTTTGATTAGAAATGGGTTTCCATCAGAGCTCTTGATATTCATACAAATGGTTCTCTTTTCTCCAAAGGTCTCTTTTATTTTCCTTTAGGCAGTATCTATCTTACCCCTAATGAGATAAGCCTCTACATCCTTACATTTGTCCTCTAGCCATTACTGCTTAGCCATTTTGCACTTCCTGTCGATCTCATTTTTGTATTTCTTTTTCCCTGCTTCATTTACTGCATTTTTATATTTTCTCCTTTCATCAATTAAATTCAATATTTCTTCTGTTACCCAAGGATTTCCACAAGCCCTCGTCTTTTTACCTACTTTATCCTCTGCTGCCTTCACTACTTCATCCCTCAAAGCTACCCATTCTTCTTCTACTGTCTTTCCCCTATTCCTGTCAATTGTTCCCTTATGCTCTCCCTGAAACTCTGTAAAACCTCTGTTTCTTTCAGTTTATCCAGGTCCCATCTCCTTAAATTCCCACCTTTTTGCAGTTTCTTCAGTTTTAGTCTGCAGTTCATAACCAATAGATTGTGGTCAGAGACCACATCTGGCCCTGGAAATGTCTTACAATTTAAAACCTGGTTCCTAAATCTCTGTCTTACATTATATAATCTATCTGAAACCTGTCAGTATCACCAGGCTTCTTCCATGTATACAACCTCCTTTCATGATTCTGAAACCAAGTGTTAGTTATGATTAAGTTGTGCTCTGTGCACAATTCTACCAGGCGGCTTCCTCTTTCATTTCTTATTCCCAATCCATATTCACCTACTACATTTCCTTCTCTCCCTTTTCCTTACCTCGAATTCCAGTCACCAATGACTATTAAATTTTCGTCTCCCTTCACTATTTGAATAATTTCTTTTATTTCATCATACATTTCTTCAATTTCTTCGTCATCTGCAGATGTAGTTGTTATATAAACTTGTACTACTGTAGTAGGTGTGGACTTCGTATCTATCTTGTCCACAATAATGCGTTCACTATGCTGGTTTTAGTAGCTTATCCGAATTCCTATTTTTCTATTCATTATTCAACCTACTCCTGCATTACCCCTATTTCATTTTGTGTTTATTTATAACCCTGTAGTCACCTGACCAGAAGTCTTCTTCCTCCTGAAACCGAACTTCACAAATTCCCACTATATCTAACTTTAACCTATCCATTTCCCTTTTTAAATTTTCTAACCTACCTGCCCGATTAAGGGATCTGACATCCCACGCTCCGATCCGTAGAACGCCAGTTTTCTTTCTCCTAATAACGGCATCCTCTTGAGTAGTCCCCGCAGGGAGATCCGAATGGGGGACTATTTTACCTCCGTAATATTTTACCCAAGAGGACGCCATCATCATTTAATCATACAGTAAAGCTGCACGCCCTCGGGAAAAATTACGGCCGTAGTTTCCCCTTGCTTTCAGCCGTTCGCAGTACCAGCGCAGCAAGGCCGTTTTAGTTATTGTTACAAGGCCAGATCAGTCAATCATCCAGACTGTTGCCCTTGCAAATACTGAAAAGGTTGCTGCCCCTCTTCAGGAACCACACGTTTGTCTGGCCTCTCAACAGATACCCCTCCGTTGTGGTTGTACCTACGGTACGGCTATCTGTATCGCTGAGGCACGCAAGCCTCCACACCAACGACAAAGTGCATGGTTCATGGGGGGTGGGGGGGGGGGGGACTATTGTAAGATGTTTAAAATTGTAACTGTGCGTCTGGTCCATACGTAGGCAATGTGTTAGGATATGTAGAATGCAAAACCTCGTGTGAATACCCTGTCTGTAAGGGAGCGGTAAAAGGTGGATGGCAGGCGAGCGCGGGAAAATGCACACGGGCACCGCACGGCACAAAGGGCTCAGCATAGTAGTTGGAGTCTGGCACTGGTCTGAGCAACTCCTTCTGGAGCGAGGAGACTCTCCTGGAAGACGTAGTAGCACTGAGCCTCGGGTATGCCGTTCCAACAGCACAAAGCATGGCAAAAATTCCATAGCCACTAAATGGAAAAGTATTGTGACGCTAAGAAGAATTAAAGAGCCATAGCTGTGGTTGTATGTGTGCTCTGTGCCTCGCCATCTCGCCGCCCGCCTACCGCCGCATCGGTACTAACAGGTTGAAACTTTTAGTACTGTATTCGTATGGATCAGAGAGTGAACTGTGCAATAATAATCTAAATTTTACCACAACTTTTCCCTCATTTAATTATCCTCACAACCAATCTAGACATGATCCTTGCCAAACGTTGTGCAATCCGAGTGTCCCGAAATGAAAAATTAAATTTTGTGTTAATAATAATTACTTGCAGACCTAGTTATGTTAGAATAGTGTTTAAAGAACTGTTTTGTTAATGAACTAGTAAATGAATAACGAAGGTCTAACGAAGTTGAAAGATAACTTTAATACTGATATAGTAATGAAGTTTAATTATTTCGAGGCAGATATAAAGGTATTTAAATGAGAAGGAAATAAGAGAAAAAGAGTAGTAACTCATATACTAGAAATCTTGAACGCTTGATAAGTAATCAATTTGTTTAATATAGTGATCGTAACAGTTTCAGCCCCCCCCCTTTTTAATCACTTGAATTCTGAAGTGTTCCACATTGGTTTTACCAGCAAAAGTTAAAGTCAATGTATAAGTCAAAATTTATCAGTGTTTTATCTTTATCAAAATTGACATTTTGTGTGAGGCTCGAAAATGCTATTTCTAGCGTAACCTATGCCCGATTTTAATCAGATCAATAGACAGTACGAAGTTTCATAGTATACATTATAGTGTAGTGTTATGTATTCATGGACTTTCCATATCAGTACAGAACGTGAAACTATCAGTTCAATAGATTTTTCTGGTTCTAAAATTATACTATATCACGCAGTATTACTACGTGTTGTTTTGCATGAATATACACCAATTTGTACAGGGAAGAAACTCAGTTAATGCCTAATTAGGCTGGCGACCGTATTATTATCAAATCGGTAGCATCTTCAGTGTTGCTTTTGGTGCATCTTGTCGTGTAACTGCATTTTGAACTTACTTCACGGATCATTGTATTTACCGAGTGGGTGTAAGTCTGATTTGCCACCATTCAGGTCCACGCGGTCGATATCTATACGAAAATCCTTTCTCATAAGGCTTTAAGGAGTATAGTGTGCCCCACGAACACATTACAACGTCCCGACCGACTTTGCTCAGCGATTCCTGAGCCGTAGTGACAAATTACGAATTTCTGTCAGGCCGTTTCCCCGACAGCGTTAAGCATGACACAATAGTGATGCAAGTCGCGTCAAGTGGTGGTGGGGCTCGTATAAATTTGTGTGTGTTGGTTGTTGGATGGTAATACCCAAACGACTGCCCGACAAGAAAATTTGTCGGCCGATTGTCCAAAACGCTTACACACTTTCAATTTGTCGGCCAGTCAGCCGGCCGTTTGGTTTTTTGTGTAGGAACTTTAATAAGTGTAGTTTGACAATATAGCTTAGACACCTCATTAAACTACCCTCCACTTTTACTTCTGCCCTATTAAATGCACCAGAGATTGCTGTTTTTTTTTTCAACAGTTATGTTGTAAAAATATACAGTACAGCTGCTTAGAAAATCGTAGAAGGATAAAGAGTGTGCCAATTTGGGCCGTTAGGCGGAGGGATTTCAGATTTTCCCACACACCTGCGTCAAGGGTACGGCACACAACGCTCGACCACCGCTTTCGGCACTGGGCGACAGGGTTTTGCCAACTGTGAGAGGTTCTTTCCCTCCGCTTTAGCAAGGGCCAACTGACGGGCATGATTTCATCAAGTCACCGCTAGTTGAGGTGGCATTTCAAGCTAAATGCTGGGAGATCCATCCAACGGACAAATTTGAACGGCGAAGCTATAAACCTGACTGCATCTCTTTAAAAGATCAGTTACGTAGGTGGGCTCATTCCGTCACGATCTACGACAATGTTCCAAAATGTGAACTGATGTTACATGAGTTCGTCTACGTCAATGCCTTCCCTTCCTACATAATCAGTCCTCTGAAGTCTGGTTAGGCTCTTGATAAATTCCTCCTTGTGGTGATGATTAGCTGCAGAAGGTAATGTTTTAAACAACGAAAACTGTACCAGTTGCCTATTTTTCGCTGTTTAGCACATCGCCTTTCGACAATTTATACTCATTTTCAAGTGCATTTTGGTATTTATTTACATGAATATGTTTGCTGGTGTTTGTATGTTTCATTTTCTGTCACTCTTGCCTCTTTTCGAAGTTAGACTGCAATTGGAAAATCTGAGTTAATAAGTTTTGGGGGGTTTTATATGTTAATGTTAAAAATGGTATTCTTGTTTTCTTACTTAGAGGTATTGTGCCTACCTGTATGTAAACAAAGAACAGGTATTGTAAATGCCTGTAAGTAAACAAAGGAAAACACCATTTTTCAATGTTATCATTTAAAAATCCTCAAAAATTCATTTTGTTCGATATTCAAGTAAACAAATGCTCTTGAAAATGAGAATAAATTTTCGAAACGTGTTGCGCTAAGCAGCAAAAAATAAGTAAATGGTACAATTTTCAATATTTAAATCACGAATGATACAGATGCAACAGGATGAACGAAATTAAGAAGACTAATGTGCTTTTTGGATGTGTCCTGTAAACTGTGTGTGTGTGTGTGTGTGTGTGTGTGTGTGTGTGTGTGTGTGTGTGTGTGTGTGTGTGTCTGTGTCTGTGTCTGTGTCTGTGTGTCTGTAGGGGGTCAGGGGGGGGGGGGTGCGCGGACACCAGTGTATTATTTCAAGGCACACTTTGCCAACACTTACACGCTAATGTAAAGAACACAGTTCTGGTTGGCCAACTGCAACTCTATTCCCACTGCTGAAGGCATCAATAATCGTTTGTTATTTGTTTTTCTGTTATGAATTACATTTTTTGAGCCCATCCTGCAAGACAACAAAGAAATTCAAATTGGTTCTGCAAAGGATAACTTAAAGACTGATTGTCATTGTGTGTGAACTAATGTCACACACACACACACACACACACACACACACACACACACACACACAGAGACACACACACACACACACACACACACACACAAACATTCCGAGAAGGCTATTCTTCCCCCTCCACCCCCACCCTGCTATCTCCATTTGCTCACCCTCCACACTCTGGTGTTACTGCAACCCTTGCCACCATGACAGTACAGTACAATTTCATATTGTGTGTAACTCGTTCGTAGTAATCTGTTTACTGTAAAAGCAGCGTATTTGTCGGTATTCTGGATGGATTGTTACCACTGACAGCATGATATATCTATTACAAAATCTGATAACTGTGTGAAATACGATTAAAAGTTACCGTGCCAGCGAAGGATTTAATAGCAAGAAAATAAGTAACTGTAGCGGTAACGGTAAAATGACAGTGATGGAGCCATGGCTTTCGTCTGAAATCACGGCTACCCACATTACAGGCAAGGTCTGCAAGATACCTGTACTTCAGCTCCACAGGGGGCACTCCCTCAGCAGACCCAGATGGCAACAGGACGGCACGTACAGCGTATCAACCATAGCAGTCTGTGGTTAAAAACAACAGTCGAAATCGCAATAACGTTTGTTTATTATGACGGTGCTGGGGGCTCCTCGGTTTTTCACGTGATACCACGATCGTACATTGCCATAGGGGGTCCAAAAAATCCGAAGATGGCTTTAGCATAAGCCGAAACCAGTCATTATAAAGAAATGTTATTGTGACCTTCACTGTTGATCTTCACCAAAGTATAGCAGCAGATCGCTGCCTCCATGGACAATGTTATCGAAATTTATCATAGAAATATGGATTGTGTTCGAAACACGCCGGTCTTTTTTGAAGTGGAGCTCCAGCCGGCAGCAGGCTTGAGATCAGCATCACCCACATCCTGGACATTAACGCATGCCATCGAAGCATTGAGGAGACATCACAACAAGGATCCGTGTTTAGGATGGCACCTGGACACTCCCCCCCCCCCTCCCCCCTCCCCGGCCCCCAGTTCAATTCTCTAAACAACTGCAAACATTTCCGAAGCAGAGTGTACACCTGTGTCCAGACCGTGTGCTTCTAGCAACAGCCTAATTCGGAGGATCTCGCACAGCAGCCACTTTGAGCAGCCAGCCGTCACCCAGAGTAGCTCACCTACCACTTGGCGTCTCGTGGATTTGGCGCTTCAGTAGTGGTATTTTAATGTGGAATTTACACTGTCTTTAGTGCCCAGTTATCGCTGCGTCTGTACGACTTAACGGATTTAGAGGCACTTCACGAGAACGTGTAAGTTTCTTTTTCTTTTTTCTTTATTGTTATTTTAAAACCTGTACAACAGGCAGGCTGTCAGCAGCATTCTACGCTGTCTTCAGCCATAGAATACACAATGAGAAAAAAAACAGAAAGAATACACATAAGTTACAGAAGGGTGGGCAATAAAACACAAGACACATAAAGACAAACATGGAGCCGTTCACACTCGACGATAATCCACACTGCAAACTGTTGACACGACGCACAAACACTAAAGATGGCGATGGCACAGGTGAACGATGGAGTGCGACGGTGAACACTGAACACTAAACACGACGGCACACGCGAGACACTGATGGCCATGATCTCCGGCGCGCGAAATTCCACGTAGCGTGTGCGAGTCCAGGGACCTGCCAAGAGGGGAAGAAAGGTGAGGGGGGTGGAGAGGGGAGAACGAAGATGCCAATGACTGAGGAGATGCGAGGAGGAGGGGAGGGGAAGCCCAGGGGAGGAGTGGGGAGAGGGAGGAGGGAGGGAGGGTGCTCAAAGTAACAAACACAAGAAGAGGGAGGGAGTATCAAAGTTGGTAGGAGGGGTATATGGAGGGGAGGAGGATATCATCAGGGATGGGGAGCTGTCGGAAGCCACCTTGGGAGAGGGTAAGGAGGGTGGAGAGATGGAGACCGGATGGGACGTGGGAATACAGGTGCGGCAGCGGGCGGGGGTGGGAGAGGATGGGCGAGACAAGCGGTTGAGGAGGATCGAGTTTGCGGGAGGTGTACTGGATCCGGATCCTTTCAAGGAAAAGGAGGAGGTGGGGGAACGGAATGAGATCGTACAGGATCCACATGGGGGAGGGGAGACGGATGCGATAGGCGAGGCGGAGAGCATGGCGTTCAAGGATTTGAAGGGATTTATAAAAGGTAGGGGGGCGGATATCTAGGCCAGATGGGCGTAACAAAGAATAGGGCAGATGAGGGATTTATAGGTGTGGCGTATGGTGGAGGAGTCCAGACCCCATGTACGGCCGGAAAGGAGCTTGAGAAGACGGAGTCGAGAGCGTGCCTTGGCTTGGATTGTCCGGAGATGGGGGGTCCAGGAGAGTCGACGGTCGAGGGTGACGCCAAGGTACTTAAGGGTGGGGGTGGGGGTGAGGGTGATAGGACGGCCATAGATTGTGAGATAGAAACCAAGAAGGCAGAAGGAAGGGGTGGTTTTGCCTACTATGGTCGCCTGGGTTTTGGAGGGATTGACCTGGAGCATCCACTGGTTGCACCAAGTGGTGAACCTGTCAATATGGGATTGGAGAAGGTGTTGGGAGCGCTGCAGGGTGGGGGCAATGGCAAGGACGGCGGTGTCATCGGCAAACTGGAGAAGGTAGACGGGGGGTGACGGCGGCGGCATGTCCGCCGTATATAAAAGGTACAGAAAGGGAGAGGACGGAGCATTGGGGCACACCGGCGGAGGGAAAAAAGGTGTAGAAATCCGTGTTATGGATGGTGACGTAGGAAGGACGGTGGGAGAGAAAGGAGCCGATCAGACGGACGTAATTAATGGGAAGGGCGAAGGTTTGGAGCTTGAAGAGGAGACCGGAATGCCATACGCGGTCATAAGCACGTTCGAGGTCCAGGGAGAGGAAGACTGCGGAGCGACAGGAATTAAGCTGTTCTGTGTCAGTTTCAAATGTACGTCAGCTTTATTACCCCCGCTGGAAACTACTCGAGTAATTGTGATATGGGGCTGACAATGTATCAGCCGCTTTCACGGACAGAGACTAAGTGAAGTAAATTGTTTTGCTTATCATTCATTTATTTGTTTGCCAGGGTGGCACATGAAACATCATGGATTTAGGGTCGACCTGCGACAGCAATCGCACAACTTGCGTACGGGCCGGTAGACGCCGCCGCGAGCGCTAAGAGAGCACTGCGGTCGCAGGCGCGCGTGTTGCGTATCGGCCGCCAGGTGCCGCCACGAGCGCAACCGTATATAAGTGCCGACGGAGTTCGGCCAGCTCTCATTTCGTTGGCATCTCATTTTTGCCTATTCTCTTATTCGTTTATGGCTCATGTTATTGTGCTCTCTTTCAGCCATTCTGATTATTTTGATTTACTCCCAATTGAGAAGTGCTTATTTTGGCATTTCACGTTTGCATATTTCTCATTTTGCTAATAATATGCTCCTTTGCATTTTACAGTTGAAATGATTAACATAGTCTCATGTACTGTTTGTTCACTCCAGCCTTTTCATATTTTGATGTTCTTTAAATACTGAAATAATTATCGGAAGCATTTCTTCCCTTAAACATGTGTAGAGTATTCTCGATGTAGGATTTGTTCTGTGGCACAGGTGTAAAGTTTTGAATATAAATTAAATACGAAACTGTGCTTTAAAAGGAATTTATTTTTTGAGTTGCACTACATCAGACGACAATTTTGTGATATGAGGGAGAAATTTGAGGGGCGAACCCATGGAAAGTGATCCCCTTTAAAAATAAAAAATTGTGTGACACTGAAAGACGTGACACTGTAGGCACCGAAAATTTATATATAAAATTATGTCATACACACTAAATCAATGCAGAACAAGTATGTTTGTATTTTTGTGTGAAATGAAAATAAATCTTAAGTGACCATAACATGAGAAAATCAGTTATTGAGCGTGTAACCTCCCCCTCACTTATCGACCTTAATGACAGAGAAAAATTAAACCGCGTGTACCTAATGGAAATTTGAGAAAATCAATCGTCACCGAAGTTAATTTGTCGGTAAAGATGGAGGAAAGGGTTACATCTAAATGAAAGGAAAAATGCAAGCGAAATAGGTGAAAATCAGTTTTGAGGAAAGGGTAAATGAATAAAGAAAGTAAATGTGCGGTCGTCACGATAACAATTAATTGGCGTTAATTAGATATTTGAGATTTGGGGAAAATTACGGTCACCAGTCCTATGGACAACTACTATAATAACTGAAAAAGAAAGGTTAATGCACATATAATTAGCACTAAATGCGTGGCAACTGAAGGTTGACACGTGTAGTGTGAAAACTGAAAGTTTGTCAGAAGTAATAAATTTCGCTACACTGACTTAATTTAGCAAAAGTATTAATAAAACCGGAAAATTGAAAGTTAATTTAGTGACTGAAATGAATAGTGAGATTTGTTTCTGAAGCACTACGAAATTCAGTAAAATAAGGTTAGTCTTGGGCTACCTCAACAATCATTTCAAAAGCTACTTGAATCTACGCAATTTAGAAATAAGAGATTTAACTTTGAACTTGAATTAAATGATTCTGAACAATTAACAATAGTAAAATTTAGTACGTACTAAGCTGAGCTGCTGTCACAGGTAAGCTAAAATACGGTAACAAAACTCGCACTTTTAATTTGTGCTTGTGTAATCTAAATATTGTAGCCAGCTATGAATACCTTAAATTAAAGCAGTGAAATGGAATGATATTACTTTATTGCTGACGTATGAATTTCAACGACACTCGGGTTCATTCCAGAAAAGGAAGGGACCCTACTTGGTAATGCAATTGGGACAATGAGCAAGTTCATGCTAAGTTGCTGCATTTTTGTGACGGAACAGTTTTAAAAGCTGAGGTCTGCCATACAGTTTTAAAACTTTACAAGCTTCCAGTCTTCCTTGTTCGTTGATTGAAGGTTTGAAGCCGTCGATCGAAGAGGTGGCGACAGTCACTCATTGACGGCCGTCGCTGTTGCAGAAGCTGGATGTTGGCGCGCCTCCTTCTCGACACGGTCACCAGGCGAAACAGGCTCTTGATGTGCGCCAGCTAATGCTTCCCGTCCGCGACACCGTGTCAGAAACTATCATAGCAAGTCGAGCGCAATTACATGCTGCCAAACCCCGAAAGTGCGGCAACTCGCGGGAGCGTCACACAACACACCAGCTCCACTGCCCTCCTCCAGCCAGACTCTGCTCTCCCCGCGCTCCACGCGGCACAGTTAACACTACCAAATATTCTAAACACTTTGGTTCTCCACACGAACTATCGATGTAATCGTTCGACAGCATAGTTTTCCCTAGGCAAGACCCAGCGAAAAATACAAATAATATTTACAAAACAAACCAATTATACATCGACATAGATGCATAAATATATATACAAATAGTAAAACAATTACAATATATAAAGGCACAGAAATGTCATATATTCAGGTAACAAAATAAGGTAAAAAATTTATAGTACAATAGATGGAAATAGGAGGATATGCATTTCCGGCGTTACAAGTGTGTGCAACCACGGAGGACATATCAGACAGTGTAGATGTTATTGCATAGCTTATACCTCAGACTGTGAGAAAAGGTACCCTCAGCCTGAGTCATATATTATAAAATAACAGCTTGAAAACTGAAAAGATACGAGAAATGACGTTGTTTTACTGAAGTGTAACGAAATTCAGCTTGAAAACACACTCACTACATTCATAAGGAAACCTAGTTACCTTGCTCACCTTAATGATCCTGATAGTGGTGTCAACATTGCGTCATATCAGTTTCTTTACCTCAAAACGAACTCTGGGAATTACAATAGAAACAAAAATACCAAACGTCGACCTCACTTATCTATTCTTTCATATTTGGATGCCATAATTTACAAACCACTGGATGCCATGGTGGATTATTCTACTAGGTTTTCAACTTTTATAACTTTAGATTCCTCGCACTCGCAGAAGTAATTACAACTCATCGCCGGAGCCAGAAAGTTTGGATCCGCTTGAACGCTGGCGGCGAGGTGGCACTTTCTAATTTCACACCTGCTGGTTACGGCTCCGCGATTACGTCATTCGTTGACAGTAAGCAATGTTCTGCGGCAGAACACCGTTCCGCAGAGACATTTTATTTCATTCCATGAGTACAGCTGTACAGCAGATTCAAACGGTACTGAATCCACGCTGTAAACCTACAACTGAATGAAATGATGAAAAGTATTACAAAATTAAAACATCTCATTCATTCGAAAGTAATGACTTTCTTACAGAGTTGTCATGAAACTCGATAAGTTTTGGTGTTGCGTGAAATCAGTAAACGGATCGAAACCAGCTATCCAGTGGTTTGTTGATTAGGACGACACTGAAGTGGGACGATATGAATTTTAAAATCTAGTAGTAGATGCTATTTTGCTATAGAGTCTAGCCGAAGAAGCTTATTTCGTATGTTTGGTCTCCAGAGAATTGCATGCTGCAAAGTACGGAACTACGTGATCGTGAAAATAAATACGTGCAGTAGCTCTTAAAGTTGAGGCCATTGAACCTATTTAATACCTGTTACATACCATGTGGAACAACTGGCACCCCTTGAGGAAACGGATTATTTGGTACAATTAATCGAGCTACACGGCTGAAAAAAGGAACTTATCTCTCCAGTATACAAACATGCTCACCGGGTTGATACACGTAAGTGTAAACATACACTCCTGGAAATGGAAAAAAGAACACAGTGACACCGGTGTGTCAGACCCACCATACTTCCTCCGGACACTGCGAGAGGGCTGTACAAGCAATGATCACACGCACGGCACAGCGGACACACCAGGAACCGCGGTGTTGGCCGTCGAATGGCGCTAGCTGCGCAGCATTTGTGCACCGCCGCCGTCAGTGTCAGCCAGTTTGCCGTGTCATACGGAGCTCCATCGCAGTCTTTAGCACTGGTAGCATGCCGCGACAGCGTGGACGTGAACCGTATGTGCAGTTGACGGACTTTGAGCGAGGGCGTATAGTGGGCATGCGGGAGGCCGGGTGGACGTACCGCCGAATTGCTCAACACGTGGGGCGTGAGGTCTCCACAGTACATCGATGTTGTCGCCAGTGATCGGCGGAAGGTGCACGTGCCCGTCGACCTGGGACCGGACCGCAGAGACGCACGGATGCACGCCAAGACCGTAGGATCCTACGCAGTGCCGTAGGGGACCGCACCGCCACTTCCCAGTAAATTAGGGACACTGTTGCTCCTGGGGTATCGGCGAGGACCATTCGCAACCGTCTCCATGAAACTGGGCTACGGTCCCGCACACCGTTAGGCCGTCTTCCGCTCACGCCCCAACATCGTGCAGCCCGCCTCCAGTGGTGTCGCGACAGGCGTGAATGGAGGGACGAATGGAGACGTGTCGTCTTCAGCGATGAGAGTCGCTTCTGCCTTGGTGCCAATGATGGTCGTATGCGTGTTTGGCGCCGTGCAGGTGAGCGCCACAATCAGGACTGCATACGACCGAGCCACACAGGTTCAACACCCGGCATCATGGTGTGGGGAGCGATCTCCTACAGTGGCCGTACACCTCTGGTGATCGTCGAGGGGACACTGAATAGTGCACGGTACATCCAAAACGTCATCGAACCCATCGTTCTACCATTCCTAGACCGGCAAGGGAACTTGCTGTTCCAACAGGACAATGCACGTCCGCATGTATCCCGTGCCACCCAAAGTGCTCTAGAAGGTGTAAGTCAACTACCCTGGCCAGCAAGATCTCCGGATCTGTCCCCCATTGAGCATGTTTGGGACTGGATGAAGCGTCGTCTCACGCGGTCTGCACGTCCAGCATGAACGCTGGTCCAACTGAGGCGCCAGGTGGAAATTGCATGGCAGGCCGTCCAAAGGACTACATCCAGGATCTCTACGATCGTCTCCATGGGAGAATAGCAGCCAGCATTGCTGCGAAAGGTGGATATACACTGTACTAGTGCCGACATTGTGCATGCTCTGTTGCCTGTGTCTATGTGCCTGTGGTTCTGTCAGTGTGATCATGTGATGTATCTGACCCCAGGAATGTGTCAATAAAGTTTCCCCTTCCTGGGACAATGAATTCACGGTGTTCGTATTTCAATTTCCAGGAGTGTATGTTGTTCATGTGAATATATTCTTGAATCACGAAACATCATGTAAGCGCAAATATTATGACTTTTCCTTTTTGAACAACATACAACTTTTCTTTAGGTTCAGTACAACAACCAACAATAGTTGTGGTACAAAAGGAGGAGGAGAGAGGAAGGAGATTATTGTTTAACGTCCCGTGAATATCTTTGTCATTAGAAACGGAGCACAAGCTCGGATTAGGGAAGGATGGGGAAGCAAATCAGTGGCGCCCTTTCGAAGGAACTATCCCGTCATTTGCCTTCAACATTTTATGTATATCATGGAAAACCTAAATCAGGATGGCCGGAACACCGTTCGGTATGGTGTCTCAAGTTTCTTTACATTTAATCACTTCCAGTTAAGAATTTCTTTTTAATAGTTCGTCAGGTGGTTTTTGCAAGCTTTCATGTTGAGGCCCCGATTTATGGCCATTAAGGGTTTTAAGCTCGAAGGTAAATAAAACCATTTTTGCCTTCTCTCAGATTTTCTCGGCGTGACTGATAAACGGTGTGGGTGGCAGGTGTTAAGCTTAGTTGGTGTTCCCAATGTTTGGGCGACCGAACGAGTCGTCACCCTCAGGAGCTGCAGGTTTTGCTGTTATGTGTATTCTCTGCCTGGTCTCTGACCTACAGTTTGTAAATTTGTAATCTGAGGAATCACACAGGAAACAGCCATAAATATCATAAATACACGACTTGGTGAAAACTGATATTCTCTATGTTCCTTCCTGAGGGACGCGTTCGTCGAATTTTCTAATGCACCTCTCTATATTTCGCTGCGTTACGAGTGCATTACTCGTGTACTGTACATATTTCTTATTCGTTTAATATACAACATTCTAATTTTTAGTGCTTGCCAAACCGATTATTAGTAAACTGCGAATTACATACGTAAGGCACGCGGAATACAACGAATGTTAGAGGGATGCAATAGAAAAACGTGATAAATGCGTCACTCAGTAGCATGCAGAAAGTACATTTTCACAAAAACACATATTTATCAACTTTAAAATCGTTTCACTACTGAGTCTTCAAATAGTAAGTCATATCCGTATCCTTACTTGATTTAAAACAAAATGTATTTGTTTATCTTAGAGCAACAAATAGTTAACGAGTACAATCTGAGGTCTCAGCACTCAAGCTTGTAAAAGCCATCTGACGATGAATTAAAGAAATCGATTTCGAAAATAGTAATGGCTAAATGTAAATCAAGTTTTTGAACTATTTTTGTGGGTAGTTTATGCATCCTATTTACATTCCCTGTACGCAATTTTAAAGCAGCTGCGTTACACAAAAGTTTTCGACATTAGAAAATTCGTCTTTAGGAATCAACTTAGAAATCCAAGCAGCGATCGTATAAAATCCAACCTCCTGTATTGGTCCATCAGATCTATAAGGCTGTAGAAAAAGGAACACAGGCTGATGTTGTGCTTATTAACTTCTGGAGAGCGTTCGACTTAGCAGCATACTTTCGCCTCTTAACAAGATATGTGCAAACGGACTTCTGGAACATGTGCGATTCAATTAAACATTTGGTGTCAAACAGAACACTAAGTTGTTCTTAATCGAGAATTCCTTATGAACAACAAATCTTCATCTTGATGTAGAATCGCTGCCATTGACAATATATATGAATGACATGGCAGATAACGTCAGTAACTCTCTGCGGCTGTTCATAAAAGATGGGTTTCTGAACACAAAACTTTCTATTCAGGCGAACTGTTACGAAGGATGCGATCGCGACTTTAATATTATTGTGTTAAATTAGAAGAGCACCTAACTGATATGAGGATGCTGCATCAATTTTTACCATCGAAGGGTTACCTATATTTTGGATTAGTTAAAGGATAACACTTAGTAGAGACTTATTTATGTGTGTACCAAAAGATTCCCTCATCTGTCACAGTCGAATAAATGAAATACCTTTAAAAATGTAGAAGAGATCGAGTATAGAGTTGTTTAGCACGGTTACACCAACGCACTCAGGTAAATTGTGGCAGTTTTAACGAATAGTGGGTGCGGCAATGCACTTTACTTCACCATGCGCTTACTTAGCTTTACTAAATTGGTGCCACAGTTCGCTGTGATTTTAGCAGCTCTTTTTAAACGACAATAAAACAAATAGTCAGGAAAGAACAACGCCTTACTTCGATTAGAAAACTCTGGTAAGTAATTTTCATTACTAAAACAACCCGTTAAAGAAATCATGTCTTCGTAATAACTTGGACATCTTTGATGCGTCGACACTGTAGTTACACACTTCCCAAATTAAGCGCTTCCTCAGATAGCCAGAGCACAATAACAGCGCTGATGCGACTTCGAGGGAATCACACTGGACCAACACATCAAGTAAAATCTCGCATAGAACACTTACAAGGAGAGGTCCCCACGTCTTTTTGAAACTATCTGTACAGTGATGTAGGTTAAGACCCCAGGTATCACACACAGCAGCTATTTACCCAAGTGGGCACCTCGTTTGCGAGTAATTGACGGAAAAAAATACGGAATTTTGTGACACTCAGTAGCGTTACAAAAGGTACTCAGTGCATGTCTGGTTGCGTGATGTACTGGTTAGGATAATAGCTACAATGCAGGAGGTTATCGGTTCGAATCTTGTCAGGTACAGTGTTTTCCTTTTTTCTTTTAATCGAAGTGACTTTGATCCTTATTTTTATTCAATTAATTCAAATAAATGTAATTTTTTGATTCCATTCGTTTGTCACATACTTTTAATCGCTCGATGACGTTTTTCATTCCTTCCGTTTTTTTCTTTATATCATTCTTTTTCCAATGAATTTTTGTGAATATAAATTTCATTATGTTTATCTATTATAATACTGAATTATTTGAAAATTCCAATGTAATAGTTGAAAAACAAAAGACGAAATAATCAATTTATATGTATGCTATGGTGTGAAAAATGCATTTTTGTTACCAGATGTGCAATTTATTTTTTTTTTTTTGCATGATGATCTTCATATAAATATTTAAAACATAACCTTAATATCTATTCCACCATGGACAAAATATCGCAGATAAAAATTTAAGTGAAATACGAGTTTATAAGTAAAACGAAATTTAAGCAAAATGAGAACTAGGTTTAATGAACTCAGTAATATGGACGAAAGAAACAGTGTGATAAAACAAATGAAATTAAATCTAAATTAATTCATAAAATTAATTAAAAACACGAAAATTAGGATTTCAGGTGGAGAAAGAAGAAAAATCAGAGCAAACGCAGAAGTTGATTTGATTAAAATTGTGTGACAAAGGAAAGGAATCAAAAAGTTACATTTCAATAAATTAATTGAATAAAAATGACGATTAGTCATTTCGATAAATATTTAAAAATAAAAAGTATTTGTGCAATTGATAAGATTCGAACCCACAACCCCCTCTACTTGACGCTGATGTACTATGCATTACACCACACAACCAAAATATATGGAGCAACTTTTTTAATGCTACTGAGTGTCACACAACATTCCAAATTTTTTTCAGCAATTACTAGCAAACGATGGCCCAACAGGGTGAATGGCTGTAGGGTGTGAAATCCTGGGATCTTAAGCTGCATCATCGTACAGATAGTTTCACGAAAACGATCGCACCGCTGGGACATCTCCTTGTTGGTGAAATAAGGTTTCCGAATTATTTGTTAAACACTTGATAAAATTACCACAAAGTTAAATATTCTGTTACGAATGGAAGTTGTTTTCAAAGTGAAACTTTTGAAATCGAAAAAACTAATCACAGTCCTGTGTGCTTTGAAAGTTCTCATATACAGCGAACTAATTTACAGTTCTGACCTCACTTTCGGTACAGTCTTTTACTGTACCTCAGTATGCAGGTTCAGGGAATGGCAATTCAATATCAATGTAGACACGTGTAATGTGCCGCGAATACATAGCAAGATAGATCCATTATTATTTAGCTACAAAATAGCAAGTCAGCAACTGGAAGCTGTTAATTCCATAAATTTTCTGGGAGTACGCATTAGGAGTAATTTTAAATGGAATGATCATATAAAGTTGATCGTCGGTAAAGCAGATGCCAGACTGAGATTCATTTGAAGAATCCTAAGGAAATGCAATCCGAAAACAAAGGAAGTAGGTTACAGTACGCTTGTTCACCCACTGCTTTAATACTGCTAAGCAGTGTGGGATCCGTACCAGATAGGGTTGATAGAAGAGATAGAGAAGACCCAACGGAGAGCAGCGCGCTTCGTTACAGGATCATTTAGTAATCGCGAAAGCGTTACGGAGATGATACATTAACTCCAGTGGAAGACTCTGCAGGAGAGACGCTCAGTAGCTCGGTACGGGCTTTTGTTAAAGTTTCGAGAACATACCTTCAGCGAAGAGTCACAGTATATTGATCCCTCCAACGTATATGTCGCGAAGAGATCATGAGGATAAAATCAGAGAGATTAGAGCCCACACAGAAGCATACCGACAATCCTCCTTTCCATAAACAATACGAGACTGGAATAGAAGGGAGAACCGATAGAGGTACTCAGGGTACCCTCCGCCACACAGCGTCAGGTGGCTTGCGGAGTATGGATGTAAATGTATATGTATTATAACACTAAGGTTAAAACTTCAGGATATGCAGAAGGAACCTCTACCAGAAAGTTTTAAATATTTTAATCACTGTCTATGCACATTTCTAAAGTAATACGTATTTTATGTTCTGTATGTTATCACAAATAGTAATCCATGCATAAACAAAACTACCTGAGGGCGGTAAGATGGGGGGCTGAATGGTATACCGTACCTTACACAGTCGATGCAGCCTTGCTTCTTCCCGTTTATAGCTCACACATAGCACTTTCTGGGAGCGGATTTCAGCGCCTCAAAATGTTTGAATGTGTGTGAATTCCTAAGGGACCAAACTGCTGAAGTCATCGGTCCCTAGACTTACAGACTACTTAAACTAACTTATGCTAAGAACGACACCCACACCCATGCCCGAGAGAGGACTCTAACCCCCGGCGGGAGGGGCCGCGCAATCCGTGTCATGGCGCCTCTAGCCGCGCTGCCACTCCGTGCGGTTCAGCGCCTCACCGGAACACCTTTTCATAACTTCTATGAAAACCAGTGTGTGTATTTCCTACGCCTTTGACTCAACTATCTCTATATTTAAAAGATAATATCCACACTCACTCACTCACTGATTTATCGCCGCCCAGCCTAAACTGCTATGTATATAAACTTGAAATTTGGAGAAGGCTTGGATCTTATGCTGCAAGAGAAGGGATTTTTCGAAATTCCGACCCTGAAGGGAGCGAAATAGGGGATGAACATTATTTTGAAATTGTCGCTATTAAGGCAATTTTGAAGCTAGACCTACGAAAATTGGTATTTGATTCCTCAGCCAGAAATAAAGAAATACATGTTCTAGTATTCTTGGAAATTTAACCCTATTGGAGTTCAACAACGGGTGAAAGCTTTTTTTTAAATAAAGCGTTATTAAAGAACAAACAAAGTATTTTAAAGCTACGTCTATGAATACTAGTATTTGACTTAGTGTTCCAGTCTTGAACCCCTAAGAAGGTGTGGGAAATCGAGCATGAGACTGTTTATGAACATATTTTATAATGAAAGCATTTTTAAAGCTAAATCCACAAAATTTGAATTTTTCTTCTCAGTTAGAAATAAAAGAAATACGTGTTTCACTGGTTTTGGAAATTCGACTCCTAAGTGGTTAAAATGGGGTCAGACGGGTCACTGACTCATCATCGCCCAGACCCAACCGGTAAGGGTAGATAGTTGAAGTTAGGATAGGGTGTGGATTTATAACGTAGGCATCGTTTAAGTAGGGATTTTCCGAAATTACAATTCTAAGTAAGTGAAATAGGGGATGAAAGGCTTTTTGAAACTATGCTGCTGGTAAGGGAATTTTGAAGCTAGAAATACGAAAACTGGTATTTTGTTTCTCAGTCAGAAAATAGAATTTTCGTGTTTCAGAGATTCCGGAAACGTAACCATTAAGGGTGTAAAATAGTGGGTGCAAGGTTTTTTACAAAGAAAGTATTACTAAAGAACTATGAAGGAATTTTGAGGCTACATCTATCACAGTTGGTATTTAACTTCTAGTTTGGAAATAAAAGCAATACGCGTTACTGTGTTTCTGGAAATTCAGCCCCTAAGGGAATGAAATAGGGAATGAAAATATTTAAGAAAATATTTCGTTACATTAAAAAATTTTAAAACTAAATTTATGAAAATTGGTGTTTCACTTCTCGGTTAGGTATAAAGAAATATTTGTTAGGGGATGAAAGTTGCTTTAGATATATTTCCAAAAGAACGCAAAAAGCACGATTAACAAAAACTTTGGACTCGAACTACCAGAATTGCTTTTTGGTCAGAAGTACATTCGGAAGAGACCATGCTTATATGGCCTTAATTATCGTGAAAAACTTTAAAGGTGTTGCAATTTGCGAAAAACATAAAAATTCTATCAAATAAAAATAAAACATAAAAAAGCTCTGCAGGCCATAGGGTCTACCTGAGCGAATCAGCGTGCTTACTATCGCTTGTTTTGGCGCTCTGGACGCTCCGTACCACTGAAGGACGTGCCTGCTACTGTTCTCTTCATGTGGTTACATCGTCTTTCCTATAAAACAACCCTGTGCGTGGATCGATCTTTATATTTTCTCAATACAAAATTATGCAATATACCTCCATAACCTTCAGTATTCATTACATTTACACATTGGTGCACAAATTTTAATTACAAGAAAGCACTTCCGTTTTGATGACTCAGTACTAGATTGTGCAACATGTGACGTTTTACAATCTGTGAAGATACTTCATAATCTGAAGCTGATTGCTATCGCAATACTAACCGCTAATATCCTTTTATAAACACGCGATCAAGACAAACAAAGATTACATAAAAACACATCGTAAAAATTTATCGTATGTTTATTATGTTCATATGAGACTGTGTGAGTGTTGCAAAGTGACATCATTAGTAAGTCTTTACGAAAAGCAAAGAGAGTCGAAGGTAATCAAATCTGCCGGAAAGCCTGGAAGCCGAGTCTGAGCAATAACAAATGCACGTGATACACGTTATAAGAGTAAGGCATCAGATATAGTTTGGCTGTGTGGTCTGAGATTAGTCTTTGGAAACAGTCACAGCTTCCAGTAATCTGGTAATTTTCATCCTAAGAAAGTGTCATTAAGGTACGAAATAGGCTGCTTAAAAAAAGGAAAGGTCAACAAATTCCCGAGTATTGTTCGGCGGTCAGAGACCATTGACAGACATATATGACAATAAAACGAGAGATATCAGGCCTTTCTGATCGGGCTGCCAAAAATGTTTCTTCACGCGTACCTTGACATGAATCAGAATAGGATGATGGGAGACAAAGGCGGTGCACCGTATTCTCTCCGCTACACACACTGAAATAGGTTGTCGCGTATAAACGCAGACATAGTATATTCTGTGTTAGTTTTAGTATAACGGCACCCGTAAAAAAATTTAAATTAAAATATTGCTATTACCACTCATTTCATTTCTTTAATGAACCAGACGTAGCTGTGAGGGTACTATAGCTTTAGGAAGATCATGGCACAAATGGATAATACTTTTTTGGTGGAGTGTTATTTCACTCAAAGCTTAATCTGTTATTTAAAGCAGGAACTATGATTTACAAAGTCATCTGTTGTTTTTATCGGCCAATGCTCTCGGAATTAATACATTTTACACCATTTGGCAGGAATATATTCTAATTGCCAACAAAAATCATATCGAGATGTGAGGCTGAATTTTAATTGAAATGTAACAGGGTTGAGTCGATCATAGAAAATATATTCTAAATGTGAATTGAAAGTGAATTCATTTACCTTTCAAATTTTACATGAAAATTTAAAAAGAGAGCTGAAATTAACAGAAGAAACCATATTACAATTACATCCAACAGTCTTTGTTCGGTAACTGAAAAACTGAGCGGCATCTGTAACATATGATACACAAAGGGCAAAGTGTGTCATGCCATATTCTGCAGTTCTGAGATAATGCAATGATTACAAACTAATCTACTGAAGGCGCACTGAAACGATATTAAGGTATACAACTGGACAATTTTCTGACTACATATAAAGTACATAAGTATGTTAAAAGCTTGTTTTTGTTCGATAAAAATCAAAATGACCACCACATCTCAGAGAAGTACAATTTGTTTCATCAAATCATCATCAAATAATAATGTATATATCACTCGTTATGTGATGCACTTTGTAATAATGATAAAAAAACTGGTGGTACAAGTAGCTGGCTGGTATTAATACTCTTTCGTGGTAGGTAGGCAGTTTTGTACTTGTGAGTATGTATATCTGTGGCAAAAAGTACAACGTAAACATAACTCTTGCGTTTCATACATAAGCGAAAAAATAATATTAAAAACGAGATCTTGATGCTGTTGACTCATCAGTAACTGGGAGAATTATGTCGACGATTTTGAATTATGTAGTTTATATTTTTCCATACCGGCTTGGTCTTGATTTAATATGAATCTTCTTCGCTTGCTTATAGTACATACACAATGACAAGCAACACATTTTATTTGCAGATATTGGTATCGCTATTTCAGATATAAACACTTCTTGCTTACTAATATACCATATGTAGAAACAGTAATGTAGACAGACTTTTAGCGCAAGAGCAAAACACATTGTAAGCAATAGCACACATTTTAAGGCAGCCATGAATAGTTTATAATCTAAAACTACAACTTGATTTCTATACGTGAAATGTACTGTATACGAATGTGTATAGATTTTAATAGAATGAACATAGCCTCAATGCCCGCAGCGTGCAAAAGGATCGACAGTTTGAAAAGAATCAGACTGATAAAAAAACCAGAGTTTTTGTTTGTTGGCAGGTATTTTACTCATTCAACTTTATCACTATTTGCATTTCATTATTATTATTATTATTATCATTATTATTACTATTCTTATTATTAATCGTTGTAGTTTCCAGTCAAATAATGAAGATAATTGTCAATTTGCTACATGAATTATTGCAGGTTGATTATGGCTTTACTATCTTAAACACACACTATTTATTGATAGACGTGTCCTTTCATTCTTTTGATTCGAGTTAGTGGCTACATGTGCTGATTGGATACAACTTTTTCCATTGGATGTATTTTTTATTTTGTCTCATTAAGTTGTGCGGTTAGGCTGATATAATGTGAATTACTGGCTGAATTGGTCCCATGCAGTAGACGAAAGGCATGTTAGTCCCTCTTCCAGTCTCTCCTATGTAGACGGAAACGCAATCACTGCATTTTATTTTAAATACGTCCTTCGCACAGACGCAGAATGCAAGCATCTTGTCAGAACTACTTTTTATGTAGAATAGATGTTGATGTGACTTTCGAGCTCTTGGGCAACCTAATATGAAGTTCTTCCGTGAATGGAAGATTACGTTAGTGTTACCTGTGATGCTCATTGATTTTTTCCTTAGGGTTATTTTGATTTTGATGTAATTATAGTTACTGGCAACTACTTCTGGATGGGGCCAATTTTCGCTGATTCTCCTTTTACACTTTGTAGTTCACCTTTGACACATTCTTCTGATACAGTCTACTTTTGTGCTCTATTGTACAACTCTCGGTCAACACAGGTCTTTATAAGATGTGGGGGAGACGTGACGAACTGTGAATGATTAAATGAGTGTCAGTTCATTTGCTTGAAAGGTTCGCTATTATACTTACATTACATGCAAGATAATAAAATTTTATGTAGTTCCATTCAGTAATTTCTGACTTTGAAATTAAAATCTGTTGAGGTCCTTGTTTAATCTCGCCGAACATTTTTTATGGTATAACAGCAGACAATTTTACGATATGCATCGCGATTTTCACGAGGAAAAATTTTGTTCTGCGATGTTTCGTAGCATTTCCTTGTTCTGATACATCAGTGTTCTCAGTCGTGCATTTCAAGCAAGTAATTCTTGGATGAGGAGTTCAGTGTATAGCGTAACCTGGTGGGCACCGACGTGGGAAGACTGAGAGGTTGAGCAGCGATTTTTACGGGACAGTTTTGAACCAATCCCGTTCACACCAGTTTTTGGGAGGGGCCACACCGATTAGTAAGCAGAGTCTCGCAGATATCAGTTGGCCGTACGGTCTGTCTTCTCTTTGTGCGATCCATATTAGCTGCAATTCGTTGTTGTACCCTGCAGGAATTTCCATCATAACATTGTTACAGAGCGTTTCTGCCAAGAGTTAATGGATCTGGAAAAACGCACTTCAGACTCCAGATGTAGAGAGTTAGCGTTAGTAAGATTTTAACAAATTAATACTTTTGTTTAATCACAATTATCGGCTATGTACAGAATATAAACTACACCACGCGCAGTTTCCCCTTGCCAGATGCCTAATAAGTGCCTGAGCCCAAAAAATTGGAGTTGAAACTTCCTGGCAGGTTAAAACTGTGTGCCAGACCGAGACTCCTGAGCTACCCAGCACGACTCACGACGTCCTCACTCCAGTTCTGCCATTACCTCGTCTCCTACCTTCCATACTTCACAGAAGCTCTTCTGCTGAACTTTCATATCAGAGTATACTCCGCTGCAGAGTGAAAATTATCATTTTGGAAATATTGGAGTTTTCACACCTAAGCGATTAGAGTTGAGAAAAATTATTATTAATATGCATTACGTGACCGGAAATAACCGGACACCCATTTGTTATGCTGAATTCACCACCAGATGTCACGAGAGGCGGATCCCGCCAGTGTGAAGGAGGTGAGGAGTGTTGGGTTGTCGGTAAAGAGGAAGTAGCAGCAGAGTGAATCGGTCAGGAGCGCTTAGTGACTCCGAACGTGAACTGGTCGTTGTGTGTTGTTATGCTGGAGCAAAGGTAGCCCCTGAGGGCTGTCAACCCATATTTCACCACAGAGGATGGGGTTGTCTATGTCCAAGGCGTACCAAAAGCACCATGGTAAACACCGACTATTTACATACAAGATAATGGAAACAGACATTCCGAGCACTACATCCTACAGGGGGAGCTCGAACCACGGCCTTCAGGAATTATCTCTAAGCCAAAACCTGATTGGCTGAAGACAGCTATTAAGAGTCTAGAACCAGCTCCAAAGTTTAGTTCACTCTGGATACCGACCTCGTGGACTTCGACCGAAGAAGATTACGTCTTCATCTCTGAATTGGACTTTTACTAGTGTGCGTGTGTTACCACGAACCTTTGTGGGAAATTAGAGGTGAACGTTTGCTTGCCTCAATTAGGAGACTTTTACTGCATCGCTATTGTTACCTTTCTTTTGTTGTTCAGTCATCGACCTTGTAAACTTACATAAATAAAAGTTGGGTTCGTGAAAAATTGCGAATTGGCAGTCACAACAGATTTCACCTGACTGACAGCTCTATCAGCGACATTTCTGTCCTCGTAAAGCCGGGGAAGTGAGTGTAAAGTGAAAATGAGGACAACCGCAGCTAATACAAAACCAGGCAAACCTCACGTACCGACAGACAGGGACTGTCAGGCATTGTGGAGGGTTGTAAACAATAGTGTGAAATGAACGGAAGGAATCACTCGTGAATATCAAAGTGCTGCCAGCAGTCCATCTAGCACAATCACTGTGCATAGGGTGTGGGGAAAGATGTTTGAGCAACTTCTCATAGGAAAGACACTTCTGTAGGCAGCGCTAAGCGACGCTTCAGGTTTTGTAAAGAGCAACAACACAAGACAATGGGTGACTGAAAGCGAGTGATTTGGAGTAATGAATGTCTCTATATCCTTTTGGCACTCCGATGGAAGGGTTTGTGTTTCACGAATGCCTGGAGAACGATACCTGCCATCTTATGTAAAGCCAACAATGAAGTATGGAGGAGCGGGTGTTACAGTGTGGAGATGTTTTTCGTGGTTACGGCGTGGCTTAAGAAAACGCTAAGTCCGAAAGGATAAGAATACGTTTTACAATATCGTGTAGTGCGTACAGTAGAGGATCAGTTCGGAGATGATGATAATTCATATCAGCATGACAATTTAGCCTGCAATAAAGCAGTATCAGTGACGCAATGATTGGTGGTTTATAACATTCCAGAAAGGGCAAGCCTGTACATAGTTCCAACTGGAGCTCTATGGAACAACTCTGGACTGAGGTAGAACGTTGACTTCTCTGCAGAACCCAACGTACATCATCAATACATTCTACGGTTTCGAGTCTTGGGAAAGAATGGGTTACCTCTCCTTCACATACATTCGGACACCCCACTGAAAGCTGCCCCAGCAAAGCATCATAAATAGTGAAGATCGATACTGCTCCGCTAGTATTAGCCTTAGCCATAGCAAAGAGGAAATTTTATCAAACGTCAATGAATGTGTGGTTGGTCGATAGAATCTGGGGCTGCTGGCAGAGTGTTGAAACAGTCCACAGATGGAAGGCCTGGAAATGCAAACATGGCACTCGCGAGCACTGTGCTGCAATGGCGCTATTGCATGCATAAATTGCTTTATGTGAAGCAACAACACAGCAGCAAACCGTAGTGTTCCTTGAAGTTATTCTGATACGAGGCGAGGAACTAGGCCAGAGCCAAGTGAAGAGTTGTAGATGGCTGACGTTTGGGAATTTATCCCTGCCATAGTTTCTGTCCTATCTGACACTACGTCAGAAGCGAGGGGAAAGGCAGTTTAAATAGTGAGGTACTTTTACCTTGGGACAGCGTGTACCAGGTCAGACGAGCGTCAGGACGGACCTGTGCTGGTCTACGCTTATAGGGGCCAGTTTGGCAGCGATGTTGTAAATATTCTATGCAAATCTGAACTTTACTTCCATGTACTTGTTTGGACTGTATTCTGCCTCCAGGGACGCAACACTGGGGCAGGCCGAAACGCCAGCTGGGTATTTGGAGATTGCACAGTGAGCCTTAAGGAAGGCAGTGACAGAGCTCTGCAGTGGGTCCAGGACAGGCCACATTCGCTTCCCACCTCGTGCACTGGGGTCCAGGCGAGGCATACGCTGCAGGAGGCCCAGCAGCGCTGGAGCAGCACTGGAGACGGGGGAGGCAAGTTGAACTAGCGGCAAGTTGCAGCATCAAGGAGAGAGCGGGTTCGAGTCCAGTCCTGTCCTGGGAGGAGCACCGGCCGAGGGCCACGGGTGACCAGTACAACCACCTTCATCCCATGGTCAGACAGAACAGGCCAAATGGGGCAGAGGGCGGCGAGAACCGGGGACTGTAGCAGTCTCCGAAATACTGGGCAGCGGCACAGCGCCAGCCGGACAGAACAGGCCAAATGGGGCAGAGGGCGGCGAGGACCGGGGACTGCAGCAGTCTCCGAAATACTGGGCAGTGGCACAGCGCCAGCCGGACAGAACAGGCCAAATGGGGCAGAGGGCGGCGAGAACCGGGGGCTGTAGCAGTCTCCGAAATACTGGGCAGCGGCACAGCGCCAGCCGGACAGAACAGGCCAAATGGGGCAGAGGGCGGCGAGAACCGGGGACTGCAGCAGTCTCAGAAATACTGGGCAGCGGCACAGCGCCAGCCGGACAGAACAGGCCAAATGGGGCAGAGGGCGGCGAGAACCGGGGACTGCAGCAGTCTCCGAAATACTGGGCAGCGGCACAGCGCCAGCCGGACAGAACAGGCCAAATGGGGCAGAGGGCGGCGAGAACCGGGGACTGCAGCAGTCTCCGAAATACTGGGCAGCGGCACAGCGCCAGCCGGACAGAACAGGCCAAATGGGGCAGAGGGCGGCGAGGACCGGGGACTGCAGCAGTCTCCGAAATACTAGGCAGTGGCACAGCGCCAGCCGGACAGAACAGGCCAAATGGGGCAGAGGGCGGCGAGAACCGGGGACTGCAGCAGTCTCCGAAATACTGGGCAGCGGCACAGCGCCAGCCAGACAGAACAGGCCAAATGGGGCAGAGGGCGGCGAGAACCGGGGACTGCAGCAGTCTCCGAAATACTGGGCAGTGGCACAGCGCCAGCCGGGCAGCGGCACAGCGCCAGCCGGACAGAACAGGCCAAATGGGGCAGAGGGCGGCGAGGACCGGGGACTGCAGCAGTCTCCGAAATACTGGGCAGTGGCACAGCGCCAGCCGGACAGAACAGGCCAAATCGGGCAGATGGCGGCGAGGACTGGGGACTGTAGCAGTCTCCGAAATACTGGGCAGCGGCACAGCGCCAGCCGGACAGAACAGGCCAAATGGGGCAGAGGGCGGCGAGAACTGGGGACTGCAGCAGTCTCCGAAATACTGGGCAGTGGCACAGCGCCAGCCGGACAGAACAGGCCAAATGGGGCAGAGGGCGGCGAGAACCGGGAACTGTAGCAGTCTCCGAAATACTGGGCAGCGGCACGGCGCCAGCCGGACAGAACAGGCCAAATGGGGCAGAGGGCGGCGAGGACCGGGGACTGCAGCAGTCTCCGAAATACTGGGCAGTGGCACAGCGCCAGCCGGACAGAACAGGCCAAATCGGGCAGATGGCGGCGAGGACTGGGGACTGTAGCAGTCTCCGAAATACTGGGCAGCGGCACAGCGCCAGCCGGACAGAACAGGCCAAATGGGGCAGAGGGCGGCGAGAACTGGGGACTGCAGCAGTCTCCGAAATACTGGGCAGTGGCACAGCGCCAGCCGGACAGAACAGGCCAAATGGGGCAGAGGGCGGCGAGAACCGGTAACTGTAGCAGTCTCCGAAATACTGGGCAGCGGCACAGCGCCAGCCGGACAGAACAGGCCAAATGGGGCAGAGGGCGGCGAGGACCGTGACTGTAGCAGTCACCGAAATACTGGGCAGCGGCACAGCGCCAGCCAGACAGAACAGGCCAAATGGGGCAGAGGGCGGCGAGAACCGGGAACTGTAGCAGTCTCCGAAATACTGGGCAGCGGCACAGCGCCAGCCGGACAGAACAGGCCAAATGAGGCAGAGGGCGGCGAGGACTGGGGACTGTAGCAGTCTCCGAAATACTGGGCAGCGGCACAGCGCCAGCCGGACAGAACAGGCCAAATGGGGCAGAGGGCGGCGAGGACCGGGGACTGTAGCAGTCTCCGAAATACTGGGCAGCGGCACAGCGCCAGCCGGACAGAACAGGCCAAATGAGGCAGAGGGCGGCGAGGACTGGGGACTGTAGCAGTCTCCGAAATACTGGGCAGCGGCACAGAGCCAGCCGGACAGAACAGGCCAAATGGGGCAGAGGGCGGCGAGGACCGGGACTATAGCAGTCTCCGAAATACTGGGCAGCGGCACAGCGCCAGCCGGACAGAACAGGCCAAACGGGGCAGAGGGCGGCGAGGACCGGGGACTGTAGCAGTCTCCGAAATACTGGGCAGCGGCACAGCGCCAGCCGGACAGAACAGGCCAGATGGGGCAGAGGGCGGCGAGAACCGGGGACTGCAGCAGTCTCCGAAATACTGGGCAGCAGCACAGCGCCAGCCAGACAGAACAGGCCAAATGGGGCACAGGGCGGCGAGAACCGGGGACTGCAGCAGTCTCCGAAATACTGGGCAGCGGCACAGCGCCAGCCAGACAGAACAGGCCAAACGGGGCAGAGGGCGGCGAGGACCGGGGACTGTAGCAGTCTCCGAAATACTGGGCAGCGGCACAGCGCCAGCCAGACAGAACAGGCCAAATGGGGCAGAGGGCGGCGAGAACCGGGAACTGTAGCAGTCTCCGAAATACTGGGCAGCGGCACAGCGCCAGCCGGACAGAACAGGCCAAATGAGGCAGAGGGCGGCGAGGACTGGGGACTGTAGCAGTCTCCGAAATACTGGGCAGCGGCACAGCGCCAGCCGGACAGAACAGGCCAAATGGGGCAGAGGGCGGCGAGGACCGGGGACTGTAGCAGTCTCCGAAATACTGGGCAGCGGCACAGCGCCAGCCGGACAGAACAGGCCAAATGAGGCAGAGGGCGGCGAGGACTGGGGACTGTAGCAGTCTCCGAAATACTGGGCAGCGGCACAGCACCAGCCGGACAGAACAGGCCAAATGGGGCAGAGGGCGGCGAGGACCGGGACTGTAGCAGTCTCCGAAATACTGGGCAGCGGCACAGCGCCAGCCGGACAGAACAGGCCAAACGGGGCAGAGGGCGGCGAGGACCGGGGACTGTAGCAGTCTCCGAAATACTGGGCAGCGGCACAGCGCCAGCCGGACAGAACAGGCCAAATGGGGCAGAGGGCGGCGAGAACCGGGGACTGCAGCAGTCTCCGAAATACTGGGCAGCAGCACAGCGCCAGCCAGACAGAACAGGCCAAATGGGGCAGAGGGCGGCGAGAACCGGGGACTGCAGCAGTCTCCGAAATACTGGGCAGCGGCACAGCGCCAGCCAGACAGAACAGGCCAAACGGGGCAGAGGGCGGCGAGGACCGGGGACTGTAGCAGTCTCCGAAATACTGGGCAGCGGCACAGCGCCAGCCGGACAGAACAGGCCAAATGGGGCAGAGGGCGGCGAGAACCGGGGACTGCAGCAGTCTCAGAAATACTGGGCAGTGGCACAGCACCAGCCAGACAGAACAGGCCAAATTGGGCAGAGGGTGGCGAGAACCGGGGACTCCTGCAGTCTCCGAAATACTGGGCAGCGGCACAGCGCCAGCCGGACAGAACAGGCCAAATGGGGCAGAGGGCGGCGAGAACCGGGCACTGCAGCAGTCTCCGAAATACTGGGCAGTGGCACAGCGCCAGCCGGGCAGCGGCACAGCGCCAGCCGGACAGAACAGGCCAAATGGGGCAGAGGGTGGCGAGGACCGGGGACTGCAGCAGTCTCCGAAATACTGGGCAGTGGCACAGCGCCAGCCGGACAGAACAGGCCAAATCGGGCAGATGGCGGCGAGGACTGGGGACTGTAGCAGTCTCCGAAATACTGGGCAGCGGCACAGCGCCAGCCGGACAGAACAGGCCAAATGGGGCAGAGGGCGGCGAGAACTGGGGACTGCAGCAGTCTCCGAAATACTGGGCAGTGGCACAGCGCCAGCCAGACAGAACAGGCCAAATGGGGCAGAAGGCGGCGAGAACCGGGAACTGTAGCAGTCTCCGAAATACTGGGCAGCGGCACAGCGCCAGCCGGACAGAACAGGCCAAATGGGGCAGAGGGCGGCGAGGACCGTGACTGTAGCAGTCTCCGAAATACTGGGTAGCGGCACAGCGCCAGCCAGACAGAACAGGCCAAATGGGGCAGAGGGCGGCGAGAACCGGGAACTGTAGCAGTCTCCGAAATACTGGGCAGCGGCACAGCGCCAGCCGGACAGAACAGGCCAAATGAGGCAGAGGGCGGCGACGACCGGGGACTGTAGCAGTCTCCGAAATACTGGGCAGCGGCACAGCGCCAGCCGGACAGAACAGGCCAAATGGGGCAGAGGGCGGCGAGGACCGGGGACTGCAGCAGTCTCCGAAATACTGGGCAGTGGCACAGCGCCAGCCGGACAGAACAGGCCAAATCGGGCAGATGGCGGCGAGGACTGGGGACTGTAGCAGTCTCCGAAATACTGGGCAGCGGCACAGCGCCAGCCGGACAGAACAGGCCAAATGGGGCAGAGGGCCGCGAGAACTGGGGACTGCAGCAGTCTCCGAAATACTGGGCAGTGGCACAGCGCCACCCGGACAGAACAGGCCAAATGGGGCAGAGGGCGGCGAGAACCGGGAACTGTAGCAGTCTCCGAAATACTGGGCAGCGGCACAGCGCCAGCCGGACAGAACAGGGAAAATGGGGCAGAGGGCGGCGAGGACCGTGACTGTAGCAGTCTCCGAATTATGGGCAGCGGCACAGCGCCAGCCAGACAGAACAGGCCAAATGGGGCCGAGGGCGGCGAGAACCGGGAACTGTAGCAGTCTCCGAAATACTGGGCAGCGGCACAGCGCCAGCCGGACAGAACAGGCCAAATGAGGCAGAGGGCGGCGAGGACTGGGGACTGTAGCAGTCTCCGAAATACTGGGCAGCGGCACAGCGCCAGCCGGACAGAACAGGCCAAATGGTGCAGAGGGCGGCGAGGACCGGGGACTGTAGCAGTCTCCGAAATACTGGGCAGCGGCACAGCGCCAGCCGGACAGAACAGGCCAAATGAGGCAGAGGGCGGCGAGGACTGAGGACTGTAGCAGTCTCCGAAATACTGGGCAGCGGCACAGCGCCAGCCGGACAGAACAGGCCAAATGGGGCAGAGGGCGGCGAGGACCGGGACTGTAGCAGTCTCCGAAATACTGGGCAGCGGCACAGCGCCAGCCGGACAGAACAGGCCAAACGGGGCAGAGGGCGGCGAGGACCGGGGACTGTAGCAGTCTCCGAAATACTGGGCAGCGGCACAGCGCCAGCCGGACAGAACAGGCCAAATGGGGCAGAGGGCGGCGAGAACCGGGGACTGCAGCAGTCTCCGAAATACTGGGCAGCAGCACAGCGCCAGCCAGACAGAACAGGCCAAATAGGGCAGAGGGCGGCGAGAACCGGGGACTGTAGCAGTCTCCGAAATACTGGGCAGCGGCACAGAGCCAGCCGGACAGAACAGGCCAAATGGGGCAGAGGGCGGCGAGGACCGGGACTGTAGCAGTCTCCGAAATACTGGGCAGCGGCACAGCGCCAGCCGGACAGAACAGGCCAAACGGGGCAGAGGGCGGCGAGGACCGGGGACTGTAGCAGTCTCCGAAATACTGGGCAGCGGCACAGCGCCAGCCGGACAGAACAGGCCAAATGGGGCAGAGGGCGGCGAGAACCGGGGACTGCAGCAGTCTCCGAAATACTGGGCAGCAGCACAGCGCCAGCCAGACAGAACAGGCCAAATGGGGCAGAGAGCGGCGAGAACCGGGGACTGCAGCAGTCTCCGAAACACTGGGCAGCGGCACAGCGCCAGCCAGACAGAACAGGCCAAACGGGGCAGAGGGCGGCGAGGACCGGGGACTGTAGCAGTCTCCGAAATACTGGGCAGCGGCACAGCGCCAGCCGGACAGAACAGGCCAAATGGGGCAGAGGGCGGCGAGAACCGGGGACTGCAGCAGTCTCAGAAATACTGGGCAGTGGCACAGCACCAGCCAGACAGAACAGGCCAAATGGGGCAGAGGGCGGCGAGAACCGGGGACTCCTGCAGTCTCCGAAATACTGGGCAGCGGCACAGCGCCAGCCGGACAGAACAGGGCAAATGTGGCAGAGGGCGGCGAGGACCGGGGACTGCAGCAGTCTCCGAAATACTGGGCAGTGGCACAGCGCCAGCCGGACAGAACAGGCCAAATCAGGCAGATGGCGGCGAGGACTGGGGACTGTAGCAGTCTCCGAAATACTGGGCAGCGGCACAGCGCCAGCCGGACAGAACAGGCCAAATGGGGCAGAGGGCGGCGAGAACTGGGGACTGCAGCAGTCTCCGAAATACTGGGCAGTGGCACAGCGCCAGCCGGACAGAACAGGCCAAATGGGGCAGAGGGCGGCGAGAACCGGGAACTGTAGCAGTCTCCGAAATACTGGGCAGCGGCACAGCACCAGCCGGACAGAACAGGCCAAATGGGGCAGAGGGCGGCGAGGACCGTGACTGTAGCAGTATCCGAAATACTGGGCAGCGGCACAGCGCCAGCCAGACAGAACAGGCCAAATGGGGCAGAGGGCGGCGAGAACCGGGAACTGTAGCAGTCTCCGAAATACTGGGCAGCGGCACAGCGCCAGCCGGACAGAACAGGCCAAATGAGGCAGAGGGCGGCGACGACCGGGGACTGTAGCAGTCTCCGAAATACTGGGCAGCGGCACAGCGCCAGCCGGACAGAACAGGCCAAATGGGGCAGAGGGCGGCGAGGACCGGGGACTGCAGCAGTCTCCGAAATACTGGGCAGTGGCACAGCGCCAGCCGGACAGAACAGGCCAAATCGGGCAGATGGCGGCGAGGACTGGGGACTGTAGCAGTCTCCGAAATACTGGGCAGCGGCACAGCGCCAGCCGGACAGAACAGGCCAAATGGGGCAGAGGGCCGCGAGAACTGGGGACTGCAGCAGTCTCCGAAATACTGGGCAGTGGCACAGCGCCACCCGGACAGAACAGGCCAAATGGGGCAGAGGGCGGCGAGAACCGGGAACTGTAGCAGTCTCCGAAATACTGGGCAGCGGCACAGCGCCAGCCGGACAGAACAGGCCAAATGGGGCAGAGGGCGGCGAGGACCGTGACTGTAGCAGTCTCCGAAATACTGGGCAGCGGCACAGCGCCAGCCAGACAGAACAGGCCAAATGGGGCAGAGGGCGGCGAGAACCGGGAACTGTAGCAGTCTCCGAAATACTGGGCAGCGGCACAGCGCCAGCCGGACAGAACAGGCCAAATGAGGCAGAGGGCGGCGAGGACTGGGGACTGTAGCAGTCTCCGAAATACTGGGCAGCGGCACAGCGCCAGCCGGACAGAACAGGCCAAATGGGGCAGAGGGCGGCGAGGACCGGGGACTGTAGCAGTCTCCGAAATACTGGGCAGCGGCACAGAGCCAGCCGGACAGAACAGGCCAAATGGGGCAGAGGGCGGCGAGGACCGGGACTGTAGCAGTCTCCGAAATACTGGGCAGCGGCACAGCGCCAGCCGGACAGAACAGGCCAAATGGGGCAGAGGGCGGCGAGGACCGGGGACTGTAGCAGTCTCCGAAATACTGGGCAGCGGCACAGCGCCAGCCGGACAGAACAGGCCAAATGAGGCAGAGGGCGGCGAGGACTGGGGACTGTAGCAGTCTCCGAAATACTGGGCAGCGGCACAGCGCCAGCCGGACAGAACAGGCCAAATGGGGCAGAGGGCGGCGAGGACCGGGACTGTAGCAGTCTCCGAAATACTGGGCAGTGGCACAGCGCCAGCCGGACAGAACAGGCCAAACGGGGCAGAGGGCGGCGAGGACCAGGGACTGTAGCAGTCTCCGAAATACTGGGCAGCGGCACAGCGCCAGCCGGACAGAACAGGCCAAATGGGGCAGAGGGCGGCGAGAACCGGGGACTGCAGCAGTCTCCGAAATACTGGGCAGCAGCACAGCGCCAGCCAGACAGAACAGGCCAAATGGGGCAGAGGGCGGCGAGAACCGGGGACTGCAGCAGTCTCCGAAATACTGGGCAGCGGCACAGCGCCAGCCAGACAGAACAGGCCAAACGGGGCAGAGGGCGGCGAGGACCGGGGACTGTAGCAGTCTCCGAAATACTGGGTAGCGGCACAGCGCCAGCCGGACAGAACAGGCCAAATGGGGCAGAGGGCGGCGAGAACCGGGGACTGCAGCAGTCTCCGAAATACTGGGCAGCGGCACAGCGCCAGCCAGACAGAACAGGCCAAACGGGGCAGAGGGCGGCGAGGACCGGGGACTGTAGCAGTCTCCGAAATACTGGGCAGCGGCACAGCGCCAGCCGGACAGAACAGGCCAAATGGGGCAGAGGGCGGCGAGAACCGGGGACTGCAGCAGTCTCAGAAATACTGGGCAGTGGCACAGCACCAGCCAGACAGAACAGGCCAAATGGGGCAGAGGGCGGCGAGAACCGGGGCTTCCTGCAGTCTCCGAAATACTGGGCAGCGGCACAGCGCTAGCCGGACAGAACAGGCCAAATGGGGCAGAGGGCGGCGAGGACCGGGGACTGCAGCAGTCTCCGAAATACTGGGCAGTGGCACAGCGCCAGCCGGACAGAACAGGCCAAATCGGGCAGATGGCGGCGAGGACTGGGGACTGTAGCAGTCTCCGAAATACTGGGCAGCGGCACAGCGCCAGCCGGACAGAACAGGCCAAACGGGGCAGAGGGCGGCGAGGACCGGGGACTGTAGCAGTCTCCGAAATACTGGGCAGCGGCACAGCGCCAGCCGGACAGAACAGGCCAAATGGGGCAGAGGGCGGCGAGAACCGGGGACTGCAGCAGTCTCCGAAATACTGGGCAGCAGCACAGCGCCAGCCAGACAGAACAGGCCAAATGGGGCAGAGGGCGGCGAGAACCGGGGACTGCAGCAGTCTCCGAAATACTGGGCAGCGGCACAGCGCCAGCCGGACAGAACAGGCCAAATGGGGCAGAGGGCGGCGAGAACCGGGGACTGCAGCAGTCTCCGAAATACTGGGCAGCGGCACGGCGCCAGCCGCTAAGCCTCAGCAGTCGGTGACCGGGAGAGCGGCGGCCTTGTTGACACCAGCTGCGGCGTCGGCATAGCGTAGGCATACCAGGAGTTGCTGAGCCGGCTGGACTCTCGGGATAACATGCGAGCGGCACACCGACTCTCTGCTGCACTCTCCGAAGCGCTGTAAATTATGAGAATAATGTAATGCCACCAAATACCGCTGTATCACTCTGCACTGCCCCTTGACTCTCTTGAACTTGCACGGCCTCATGACGAAAGACGGCATTGGGTTCCAGATTCAGCTAAGCCATCTGGAATCGCGGGTTCGACCATCCCAACGACCCCACAACAATACATTTCACATTAATTTCGAGTGTCCGGATACTCTTGATCAGAGAGCATAAGATGTGCCAAGGAGATTTCTTTTGTGAATCTAAACAATTGTTTGTGTGTAATACATTATTTTAGGAAACACTTCTTTCATAAATGTCTTTGTTTTCAGTGCTATGCCAACAGCGCGAACTATGTAAGAAGCTGCAGGTAAAATCTTCTCTCCCGCAAACATAGATACTAGACTGGCTACCGCCACAGGTTACGTGACAGTCAGCGACCGTAAGATCTCACCATTATCTGTTGCTGATATCTGACTCCACTGTTAAATACAGTAATTTATTGAAAAAATTAAAATAAAATGAAAAGCTTTATGAATATGCAGTAAAGTATCTTATGGTGTAATACTTAACTTTTATTTTGTTCTTGTGCGAGCTCCCATTATTATTAAGTGCTTTTGTACATGTGCATCTGTATCTGTGACAAAATTAAATTATATTGCATTCAGAGAGTTTTTCTTTATCCAGAGCTGGTGCTTCGTATGAAAATGAAATAGTTGTATATACTGGATGAATACACCCTTGATGCATTACTTGCTTGTGCACAGTTCTGACATTTCCCTATGAAAATTACACGATTTTAAATATACTTTAAACATTACTTGCTGAAACTGACATAAAGAAAGAAACAGAATGAATACTCAGAAATCGCTTGAGAACTGCAATGAATATCTCTGAGAAATTAATCTAGGATAATGAACAGATTCATTATTAGACGAGCCATGCAGCTAATTAAAACAGGATTTTGATGGTGTTGAGACAGCAACCAGCCACAAATTTATTTTAAGTTCCTTTATTCAAAGGGTACCGTTACCGGTTTCGAATCATTAAGATTCATCGTCAGACGGCATTGATGCATTCATTACAACATGTTCTCCGTGTTTTACTGATTAGTTATCCTAAAACATAAAAAATGCATAATTATAAACACGTCACAAAGATGCTTGAGTTACAGATTTGCATTGGAATGTGACTCACGTGAAATGTCAGTTTGGATTACTTGTTTGCATAGTTTTCATCCAGCAGACAACGTTTGTAGTTTTCGCCGCATTCACATCATTGCACACACATAGACTTGAATAACTGGTCGCTTCGGATATGTCACTGAATGTATTTCCACCACATTTCTATCGTTGCTAAAATGCACCGCAGCTTTTGATAGATAAATAGTGTTTACAAACAATTTTGTTTGTAAACATTGTGACTAAGCTAAAGTGCCCAGTAATACAAATTTACGTGTGCAACGATAGAAATGTGGTGGAAATGCATTCAGTGACAAATCTGAAGCGCTCAGTTATTCAAGTCTATGTGTGTAATAAAGTGAATGCGGCGAAAACTGCTGGACGAATACTATGAAAACAAGTACTGCAAACCGACATTTCACGTGAGTCACATCCGAATGCAAATCTGCAACTCAACCATTTTTGGAACGTGCTTATAATTATGTATTATTTATATTTTAGCATAACTAATCAGTAAAAAACGGTGTACATGTTGTAATGAAAGCATGAAAACCGTCTGACGATGAATCGAAATGATTCGAAATCGGTAACGGTACCCATTGAATAAAGCGACTTAAAATAAATTTGTGGCTGGTTGCTGTCTCAACACTATCAACATTTGTCTTCAAATAACAGCCACGGTCTTCAACCATGTCATCATATGCCAAAATCGCAAAAAGAGGATTTGACTGAGTTATTCTCTTGTGACCGTGAGTAGCCTCCAGGCTAGATTCTTCCCAAACAAGGCAAGCTACATATTACAGCGAGTCTACTACCACATTCTAGTGGACGGGAGCTACCGTTTGATTCACATCACTCACAGCGCATCGCTTTGAAACAAGTGTGCGGACGTCAATAACACTGAGCCCCCAGGATAAAACGCACGACCCGCAGCTTAACTTGCAGAATGTGTTCGAGGGCGTGTTTAAGAGTGTGTTCCTGAGAGGGTTACAGTTGCAGCCACCGTCACTGCTGTCGCTCCAGTCTCATCGGAATTCACCTGCCGAAGAAGGATTTTACTGCCTTCGACAACACACGGGACCGCCCCCGCAATGCCTTCACCGGATATGAGACTGCACTATGCACATGCTGGACAGTCACAAGGATCTCGTACAACGATTTCCTGAAGTCCAGTGCAGGTGTGTCCCTGAATAAACGTGTTTTGATGAAGTAGAATTGCAGTCATGTCTGTAATTGTGCTTATACGAGGAGCTTTCAGTAATTAGTGAAACACAGTTTTCCCCTGAAAGCTGGTTGGTTTTATTCAGGATAACAATGCAATACATTATTCCACACTCTTATGGCTATAATATGTTCTTTTTAAATATAAACCTCGCTGGAGGGGCCTGTATACCTGCATGGTACCATTCTACTGGCCGACATCAGAACCCATTCGGGAGGACGACGGTTCAATCCCGTCTCCGGCCATCCTGATTTAGGTTTTCTGTGATTTCGCTAAATCGCTTCAGGCAAATGCCGGGATGGTTCCTTTGAAAGGGCACGGCCGATTTCCTTCCCCATCCTTCCCTCACCCGAGCTTGCGCTCCGTCTCTAATGACCTAGTTGTCGACGGGACGTTAAACACTAATCTCTTCCTCCTCCTCCTCCATCAGAACCAACGTCTTGCTACATCAACAACTTTCCCATCATCCACGTACTGCTCCCCGTGGAGTGTATCCTGCACTGGACCAAATGCATTGTAGTCTAAAGGTGCTAGATACATGGGATAGGTAAGGAAGAACGATGAAGCTTTGTGAGCTCCTTTTGTGTGCCCAGAATTGCGTGGCTTCTTGCGCTGTCATGGAGAAGGTAAAGTTCGTTTGCATTTTTGTGGCGACGAACAGGGGTAAGTGTTGAGAGCGTCCGCAAGATCGAACATCGCAGGAGTCACGTCTGTGTGCGGCCGACCCACCACGACGGAAATCGGACAGGTTCGTGTGACCTGGTTGCGATGATGGCAGACGACTCGCCGAATGACACACAGTGCTTTTGTTCAAATGATAATTAATTGAAACTCTCAGCTGCCGACACGTGTTGTTGATGTACCTCGATGGGACAGCTGAAAATGTGTGTCCCGACCGGGAGTCGAACCCGGGATCTCCTGCTTACATGGCAGACGCTCAACTCACCTGAGCCACCGAGGACACAGATGAACAGCGCGACTGCAGGGACTTATCCCTTGCACGCTTCCCGTGAGACCCACACTCGCAACTGTCCACAAGCTACATAAGTAATGTTCCTAATAGATAGATGTAGCTTGTGGACAGTTGGGAATGTGGGTCACCCTGGAGGTGTGCAAAGGATAAGTCCCTGCAGTCACGCTATTGATCTGTGTCCTCGGTCGCTCAGATGGATAGCGCGTCTGCCATGCAAGCAGGAGATCACGGGTTCGAATCCCAGTCGGACACGGATTTTCAGCTGCCCCCATCGAGGTATATCAACAACACCTGTCGGCAGCTGAGGTTTTCAATTAATTATCATTTATTCTAGAGTCGTTGCACGTTCATCAACGGTATCTGTTCATTCGAGAACAGTTACCATCTTCATATGTGCTTTTGTTCACTCTCAGGTCACCGTGGATATTCTGCAGCGCCTATGAATGTCTGTGATGCTCTGGTTTCCTGCCAAAAGAAACGCAATGACAGCTCTATGATTGGAAACGCTCCTCTCTTACAGGCGCCAATTTGGAACGGACGTATAGCTATCCATCGGAACTTCAGGAAAGTATAGGAGCTGAAAACGAATATTCCACAAAGTGACACAAAAAATCGCATTTTTTTCAACCGAAATTAACCAAGAAAAAAAATTGTTGCAGTACTTACGAACGCACCTCGTAGGTATGTGTGCGTTGTGTTTTGTCTTGTTTACACTAACAACTGCTGCGGCACTTCGGTGAGTGTCATCAACTTACACGCTGGTGACAAAGTATGGTTACAACATGTCCTTTCCAAGAAAGAAATTACTAAATTACATTCCAAATCTTGAGAATTCGGTCTAACAACAGGTGAAAACTACTGTTCTTGTCTTGGTGAAAATGCCAAATCTTATCTTTGGCAGCTGGGTGTAGCGTAGTTCAGATGGTTGTTACTTGTGGACCTTCTCACGGGGCACGCTCTACTTTGCCATAAGTGCAGATGCGGTGTAAAAGACGTCGGTCAAAAGATTGCGCGACGGCGGGTGTGCGTCTCCACCTGCTGTGGAGGCCACATTGCGCTTCAGTGTCGCGGATTGGCGGTAACTCGGAAGCCACGCAGCAAACGCCAGCACCAACACATTTAAATAGTACACACAAACTGTCATTCTGTAATATCAATCAGCGCCCGAGTACATGTTGCAATGTATGTCGAGCTACCAGGTACGTGAGGTCTCTGTCACCCTCAGCTGGAGATGCAGTTGTACAGTGCAAACATTACGTTTATAATAATGTCGTTTTAATAGCAGAGATCTCTCTCAGCATCCGGCAGCAGCAGGTGAAGAAATCTCATTATTGCCTAGTAGCAATGTACAGCAGGTCGACTACAGCGAATAACTTAAGAACGGTGATGGCAAAATAGAAGGTGTAAGTTGACGCACACACCAATCATAGCAGCTGGCACGCTGCTGTTAGAGCGACGTGGAACAGGAGTGACGGGGGGTGGGTACTCACCGAGGCTGCGGTCCGGACTCGCTGCAGCTGGCACGCGCCAGAGCGCCAGCGACTGCTGGTCTACGGGGTACTCACCGAGGCTGTACTCGCAGGTGGGCCCGACGAGCAGGTGGACGCAGCTGGAGGCGTAGGCGTCGACGGCGAGCACGGCCGAATACTGTGCGTCACAGCGCGAGTCTCGCGGCACCAGCGTCACGTTGATGGCGAAGCGGCGCAGCACGTGGTCCGCGGCCAGCCGCAGCGCCGGCAGAACGCGCGGCAGCGACGGTTCGAACGACGCTGCGTCCCACGGCAGGATGACGCCCGCGCGCACCTGCAGGCGGCGACAGAGCGGTGTGAGAGGGCGGTGCCTTGAAAGCAGCTACCGTAACTCCGTGACCCCTCCAGGTCCCAAGGACGAATGACTTAAACAAGGGGCTCAGTTACTTACACGGGACACTTCCCATCGCACGCCCCCTCAGATTTAGTGCTAAGTTGGCCTATTCGGTGTTGTTGTTGTGGTCTTGAGTCCACAGACTGGTTTCATGCAGCTCTCCATGCTACTCTATCCTGCAGAAGTTTTTTCATCTCTCAGTACCTATTGTGTGGTGTGCGTACTGTAAGACCTACGGTACACACACCATCAGATTATTTGACTTGTCGCTCTAATGAAGTAGGCGAGTGTCAGCAATTGTCTCGTGGTCTTATTGTGGCGTGTTTATCTTCTGCCGTTAGGTCAGACGATAGAAATGCCACTTGCACGCTTAGAGTAGCAGATTGACGGTGACCAACTTTAAACAGAAACTGACTAATTTTCGCACACACTTATTAAAATAATAAAAGACATAGACATTACACAACTTGATTGCGGATGCTGTTTACAATGGACAATCTGAAGTTCCTTTGGTCTTGGTACGTTAATCTTATTCTCACATATCTCTGATACTTGCCAAAGTGTCTATTCATTTCTCTTCATGGCTATGTGCAGGAATATGATAATCTTATCAAGCGCAGACTGAAACTTGACTTCAGACTAATGCAGACTGACTAATGGGAGGTCTGTACTCTCGTTATAATACCTCGAGCGTTCAGGTATCACTGCGCGAGTGTGATCCGCAAGGAGAAGAGGTTCTACGTTAGCAGCAATCTCATTGGCTGCGTTACATATTAATACGCGGATCGGCGGAAGCAGAATTTGGTCCGTCTCTAAGACAGCGCCATCTCGTGGTGCGGAGACGTACGAGCGCTGCGCCTGCGCTGTTGTGCTTAGCGGGGCGCGCTCTAGTGGGAAAGTTGTGTACGCGCTGACTACGCTGAACTATGTACACAACATACTGCAACCTACATCCTTCTGAATCTGCTTAGTCTATTCATCTCTTGGTCTCCCTCTACGACTTTCACCCCCCACACTGCCCTTCAATGCTAAATTAGTGATACCTTGATGCCTCAGCATATGTCCTACCAACTGATCCCTTCTTCTAGTCAATCTGTGCCAGAAATTTCTCTTCTTCCTAATACTGTTCAATACCTCCTCAGTAGTTATGTGTTCTGCCCATCTAATCTTCAGCATTCTTCTGTGGCACCGCATTTCAAGCTTCAATTCTCTTCTTGTCCAAACAATTTATCGTCCATGTTTCACTTCCATTCATGGCCACACTCCATACAAATACTTTCATAAACGACTTCCTGACTCTTAAATCTATACTCTATGTAAACCAATATCTCTTTTTCAGAACGCTTTCCTTAGCATTGCCAGTCAACATTTTGTATTCTCTCTACTTCAACCATCATCAGTTATTTTGCTCTCCAAATAGCGTAACTCATTTACTAGTTTAAGCGTCTCATTTCCTAATCTAATACCCCCAGCTTCACCCAATTTAATTCTACTACATTCCATCATCCTCGGTTTGCTTTTTTTGACGTTCATCTCATATCCTCCTTTCAAGACATCGTCCATTCCGTTCAGCTGCTCTTCGAGGTCCATTGCTGTCTCTGACAGAATTACAATGTCATCGGCGAACCTCAAAGTTTTTATTTCTTCTCCATGGATTTTCCTACTTCCAATTTTTCTTTTGTTTCCCTTACTGCTTGCTCGATATATAGATTGAATAATATCGCGGATAGGCTACAACCCTGTCTTACTCCCTTCCCAACCACTGCTCCCCTTTCATGCCCCTCCACTCTTATAACTGCCATCTGGCTTGTGTACAAATTGTAAATAGCCATTCGCTCCCTTTATTTTACCCCTGCCACCTTCAGAGTTAGGAAGAGAGTATTCAAGTCAACATTGTCAAAAGCTTTCTCTAAGTTTAGAAATGCTAGAAACGTATGTTTGCCTTTCCTTAATCTATTTTCTACGATGAGTCGTAGGATCAGTATTGCCTCACGTGTTCCAACAGTTCTATGGAACACAAACTGATCTTCCCCGAGGTCGGCTTCTATACCCCGTCAAACACTGAACACAGATCAAGCACGAATACAGGAAGATTGTGTACTGAACTATGGAAGAAGAGAAGCGAAATAGAAACAATGAACGATCCAAATTTAATCTGTGTACTGCCGAGTAACGTTAACAGCGGTCGTGTCGTGGTTGGGTGGTCACGGTGTGGGACTGCGAAAGGAGAGATTTCAGTCCGGTCATTAACGTGTCTGTCCGCCGTCTTCAAATCTATGTACGTGTCGTGGAGTAATGTCAGTTTGGAACAGCGACGTGTAGCGAAGGGACCTCCAAAGGTACGTACCTCCTTAGCAGGTACCATATGTCATGTCACTTCCTTTCAATTTTGGTGGAAGTTTTGACTTTTGAAATCCTTTGTTGTAACACAGGTCACACTTGTTAATTTATTGTCTCACTATTCATCACATTTACTTGCGATGGTAATACAAGCTTACCACATGGCTCGTATTTTGTAATGAATAATGAGACCAGCCGAATTGCCACATAGATCTCTCACAGAGGTGAAAACAAGAAATAAACAGGTGTGAACTACAACGAAGGAATTGAAGAGTTAAAACATCCAAAACGGAAAGCAAGAGGTGTAAGATGTGAAACCTGTGTAAAAAAAAAAAGGAGCTGTGTACGTCTGATGTCCTTTCTTACATCTCGCTGTAGCAGACGGACATTACACCACGATACATGCACAAATTTCAATACGGTGAACCGATACCTCAATGACCGGTCGGTCCATTCACTGTTTCTATTTTTCTTCTCTTGTTGTCACAGTCCAGTACACCTTCTTCCTGTTTTCGTGCTTGATCTGTGTTCAGTTTTTGACGGACTATCCAATGACCCAAATTAGCTCAGCACTAAATCTGAGGGGGTGCGACAAGGAGTTTCCTTGTTAATTGTATGCCCCATGGAACGTTTGCACGGTTAAACTTAACGATGTGGAAAGAGTTAAGTTACAATGAAATTATTACCCCTAGCTGCATACAGGCGTTGATATATGTCAACCGGGACAGTTGAAAATGTGTGCCCGACTGATCCCGGGATCTCCTGCTTCCATGGCAGACGCTGTATCCATCTGAGCCACCGACGACACAGAGCATAGTGTGACTGCAGGGACTGATCTCTGGTACGCCTCCCGTGAGACCGACATTCTCAGCTTATTGTCCCGCACTATATTCATAGTCCCCTGCCCATTATACTCATTACTTGCGGCTTTTTGCCGATTCCCGTAAGAGTTCTGGCACTATTTGTGCATCCGCACAGAAGGAGATGGTTAAATGGCCGGTGAACCTTAAATATATATGAAAATGGTATCTGTTCTTTCGGCCAGGTCTGAAAAAACTGATACCATCTTCATCTATATAGAGAGTTAATTTACGTTGATGTTACACTTTCATAGACAGATTATCCGTAAAATCCCGATATCCTTTCCGTAAGCGATAAACTATTAGAGATACACAATGCTGGTTTCTTTATAAAATGGTTAGTACACTCCTAGAAATGGAAAAAAGAACACATTGACACCGGTGTGTCAGACCCACCATACTTGCTCCGAACACTGCGAGAGGGCTGTACAAGCAATGATCACACGCACGGCACAGCGGACACACCAGGAACCGCGGTGTTGGCCGTCGAATGGCGCTAGCTGCGCAGTATTTGTGCACCGCCGCCGTCAGTGTCAGCCAGTTTGCCGTGGCATACGGAGCTCCATCGCAGTCTTTAACACTGGTAGCATGCCGCGACAGCGTGGACGTGAACCGTATGTGCAGTTGACGGACTTTGAGCGAGGGCATATAGTGGGCATGAGGGAGGCCGGGTGGACGTACCGCCGAATTGCTCAACACGTGGGGCGTGAGGTCTCCACAGTACATCGATGTTGTCGCCAGTGGTCGGCAGAAGGTGCACGTGCCCGTCGACCTGGGACCGGACCGCAGCGACGCACGGATGCACGCCAAGACCGTAGGATACTACGCAGTGCCGTAGGGGACCGCACCGCCACTTCCCAGCAAATTAGGGACACTGTTGCTCCTGGGGTATCGGCGAGGACCATTCGCAACCGTCTCCATGAAGCTGGGCTACGGTCCCGCACACCGTTAGGCCGTCTTCCGCTCACGCCCCAACATCGTGCAGCCCGCCTCCAGTGGTGTCGCGACAGGCGTGAATGGAGGGACGAATGGAGACCTGTCGTCTTCAGCGATGAGAGTCGCTTCTGCCTAGGCGCCAATGATGGTCGTATGCGTGTTTGGCGCCGTGCGGGTGAGCGCCACAAACAGGACTGCATACGACCGAGGCACACAGGGCCAACACCCGGCATCATGGTGTGGGGAGCTATCTCCTACACTGGCCGTACACCTCTGGTGATCGTCGAGGGGACACTGAATAGTGCACGGTACATCCAAACCGTCATCGAACCCATCGTTCTACCATTCCTAGACGGGCAAGGGAACTTGCTGTTCCAACAGGACAATGCACGTCCGCATGTATCCCGTGCCACCCAACGTGCTCGAGAAGGTGTAAGTCAACTACCCTGGCCAGCAAGATCTCCGGATCTGTCCCCCATTGAGTATGTTTGGGACTGGATGAAGCGTCGTCTCACGCGGTCTGCACGTCCAGAACGAACGCTGGTCCAACTGAGGCGCCAGGTGGAAATGGCATGGCAAGCTGTTGCACAGGACTACATCCAGCATCTCTACGATCGTCTCCATGGGAGAATAGCAGCCTGCATTGCTGCGGAAGGTGGATATACACTGTACTAGTGCCGACATTGTGCATGCTCTGTTGCATGTGTCTATGTGCCTGTGGTTCTGTCAGTGTGATCATGTGATGTAACTGACCCCAGGAATGTGTCAATAAAGTTTCCGCTTCCTGGGACAGTGAATTCACGGTGTTCTTATTTCAATTTCCAGGAGTGTAGTTCTCAATTATTTTCTTGTGTCCTTTGTTACAGATTTGACTTGGAGTGCATCAAAATAGGTGACAGAGCAGGAGAATGCGTAATGTGTAATCTGGTATGCAGTGTTGCGCCCATTAAAAGTTAGGGGTGAGAACTGTAATTTTTTTAAAGATTTATTCCTACACGCGGCCAGGCAACAGAGGCCAGCCCAGCCGATATACTAATCAAGTAAATCGCTGCAGTGTACTGTTGATATAATGACAAAACCCGTCGGCAGAGAGGACTTCGAGACAGCTAACACAGTGCCAGCAAAAGTGAAGTAATATTTTGTAACTCGCTCACCTGCATGCTACGGAGAACTCGCGCACTGCAGCTATGACCGGGCCTAGCAACCTGTGCTTGGAACAGAGTGAGCAGGGAAAAGGTGACAGCATAAGTGCGATGAAAAAAACTTACTCGTCCCCCTTCAGATGGACTTCGTCAGAAGCTTAGCTGGGAGGGTACAAGTAATCGAGTTGAGAGACCAAAAGCATTCAGACACGCTACCATTCCGCCTGTGTCATGAACCGGCGAGAATGGTGGGCATCTGAGTTTCACGGAAAGCACGACCTGACATTGAAGATGGATGGAAACCTGCTGCTGGTGAACTCGTCAACTTCTGGCACCAAGCGTGCCATACCTGTGGCTTCGCGGTTGCAGGAGTTGCTGGAAGCTTCGCCGATGCGGGAGCAACTTGGCCGACGGACTGCAGGCTGTCTACGATCCGGCTGGGGGAGGCGCGCCCTCACAGCCTCCTGGTCATCTGCGGCCGCTGAGCTGTTCTACCGTGAAGGGATGAATTTGGCATGGCTGCTCGGCGTCGGGACATCTTGCGTCGGCAATCGCAGCCGGGTGTACGGCTTGGGGACAACGAATACGCGTGAGGTTGCTTAGCCGAGACGAATCAGGAGGGCCTGGACGGCCAGCAGTCGGCTTTGCGGCTGGCGGCCCACGCGTGCAACGCAGCGGATAACGCAACCATGGCAACGGGCGTCGCCGAGCGTGGGTGGGGCGTGAGCACCTTCCGCAGTCGCATGCATCTGCAAGCACGCAGTGCGGCAATGAGGCGGGCCGTAATCCTGTGTACGGCTACGTCAATAAACATCTGTCAATCGTACCACAGTTTCACTGCACGGCCCGACGTGTATCTGCCTGCACCCCCTAATGGTTTTTATTTGCGAAACCATTACATTACCACTCCTTAACCCCATTTTTCGATACCGTAGATTAATGAATATTTTTCTACGTAATGTGTCATATTTTTCAGTCTATTAAAATTTGGCTTCATTTTTATTTGTATATACGTCGATATTTTGAGATGTTGAAGTCGATATAATATCTAGTGTGAATATCTTTATACTAATTGTTGTCTTTGATGCTGGCTTGGAATTTTTGGCGCGGAAGCGGACAGAGTAGTCAAATTTTTGTGTTGACTATGAACAGTCTTGACTTTATGTTGGAAATGAAAAGATGAGTCTGAGTCGTCGACAATGAGAAATGTGAGTTTTATTAAGATCTGCGAAATTGTATGATGAAGTAATGTTTTGAACATGGGAAAGTATAAAAAGTTTAATAAATGTGAATTTTCGTGAAAAGTGAGTGTCAAGAATTATTTTCAAGTGACCATTGTTTAAAAAAGTATGAAGCACATTATAATGAAAAACCATAAATCATCAAATTAATCGTGAAACATTGTCTTCGTAAGTTCTTCAAGTCGGCGTAATTAACATCCGAGTGCCTTTCGCACCAACAGCGATAGTCATGCTACCTAGACAACGTTTTTAATTACGACCCAAAGCCAGAGCGAGATCGTCGTTGGATTGCGAATACAAGTGATATTATTGTTAATTTTCGTCAGTGACTGTAATCAACTGATGTAGCAATACCTGCGACATTGAAGACCTTTTAGTTGCGCAATAAAAAGATCATACTTTGAGTGAGCGACGTGATAATTTTTGAACTAATTAACTGTTAGTTGAGGTATTGTTATAACCCTCACCATTTCTTTCGCCCAACTTAATCCGTAGCGACTCAGAACATGCCAGGTTGTTACAGCAGAATCCATAGTTGCAGCAGTGGTACAGAGGAATTATCGACGCCAGTATTGGATGCCACCACCGGTAAAAACAAGCAAAACAAGGTGGACAGAAAGCTTTAAAAAGAGCCATTCACGTCAGACACAATCCTCAAAGTAGACCTACACCTGTGTTGATAGGGCGCAATCTGTGTTTCAGCACAATCCCCAAAAGTCATTTCTTTGCGCCGTCATGCAGATTGCAAAAAAGCAAGATCAACTATCCACAGTTTGTTTCATAAGCGGTTACGCCTTTTTGTGTACAAATTGCAAATGGTCCGAGCACTGCTGCCAAACGATCGTCCTTTACGGTATGCTGGCCTCCACAGATGCTGACGATGAGTATCAAAAAAGCTCCTATTTTCAGGAGAAGCAATGATCCACATTGTGTGGTCTCTCAGGTTTTCTCGGCGTGATTGACTAATAGTGTGCTTACGAGCGTACACCAGTACGTGTGGGGAGAAGGGGGGGGGGGCGGAGGCACCACTGGCAAAAGCAAGAATTCTCATGTGGTTCAAAGGGTTTGAAGATAGGCAGAACACTCGGAATCACACTATTAAACGTTCCACGTATATGTACATGTGACTCACCACAACATTTCTACGCCACTGGCCATTAAACTGCTACACCAAGAAGAAATGCAGATGGTAAACGGGTATTCATTGGAAAAATATATTGTACTACAACTGACATGTGATCACATTTTCACGCAATTTGGCTACATAGATCCTGAGAAATCAGTACCCAGAACAACCACCTCGGGCCGTAATAACGGCCTTTATACGCCTGGGCATTGAGTCAAACAGAGCTTCGATGACGTGTACAGGTACACCTGCCCATACAGTTTCCACACGATACCACAGTTCATCAAGAGTAGTGACTGGCGTATTGTGACGCGCCAGTTGCTAGGCCACCATTGACCAGAGGTTTTCAATTGGTGAGTGGTCTGGAGGATGTGCTGCCCAGGGCAGCAGTCGAACATTTTCTGTATCCAGAAAGGACCGTACAGGACCTGCAACATGCGGTTGTGCATTATCCTGCTGAAATGTAGGGTTTCGCAGGGATCGAATGAAGGGTAGACCCACGGGTCGTAACACATTTGAAATGTAACGTCCACTGTTCAAAGTGCCGTCAGTCCGAACAAGAGGTGACCGAGACGTGTAACCAATGGCACCCCATACCATCACGCTGGGTGATACGAAAGTATGGCGATGACGAATACGCGCTTCCAATGTACGTTCATCGCGATGTCGCCAAACACGGATGCGACCAACATGATGCTGTAAACAGAATCTGGATTCATCCGGGAAAAAATGTAGAAATTCTTCTACATTGTAGAAAGAGTTGTTAAGGAGAAAATTTTCAATTCGTTATCAAATTTAGCTTTGCTACCTGCCCGACATTTTATATAATTGCGATAGCGACCAAAAATTGTAAATCACCATTGTGCACCTCTATTTCTGCTAAATGCAATCTTAATGTGGAATAATGATTTTTCTGTGAGGTATTATGTTACTGTTCCAGCACGGTTTTGAGGAATGAAAAATTTCTTTCTTAAAGATCAGTTACCCCAGAAAATTATTCCGTATATTACAGAATAAAAATATACAAAGTACGTTAACTTTCTGATTTGTCTCTCCCCAAGATTTCCAATGATTCGAAATACAAATGTGGCTGAAGTGAGCTGCACAAAGAGTTCAAATGTGTGTTTTTCCAATTTAGATTTTAATCAGTATGGACGGTTAAAAAATTTCCATATTACACATTTCACCACGTGTTACATTTGCCACTGGCCTAGTACAGGGCCGACCACGGCATGCCAAACTTAACGCGTGCAGGGTGTACAGACCGCGTCTGGGCCTTGGCTCGGCATGCCGCGGCTTTTTCAGTGCTTCTCGCAAGTGTCCGGTACAGCGCAACATTTCGTTTACTACTGCAGTGCGACATTTTTCGGTCAGCACAACTCTCTTCAGTTCGACAGAATCTTCGCGTTGGTTCTGTTTACAATTCGCTATTTTTTTGTCGCGAAGTCGCCACAATTCTTTAAAAATGAATGGAAATAGCAAATTAGAGGAATAAGGATTCTACCCCCCATGAACCATGGACCTTGCCGTTGGTGGGGAGGCTTGCGTGCCTCAGCGATACAGATGGCCGTACCGTAGGTGCAACCACAACGGAGGGGTATCTGTTGAGAGGACAGACAAACGTGTGGTTCCTGAAGAGGGGCAGCAGCCTTTTCAGTAGTTGCAGGGGCAACAGTCTGGATGATTGACTGATCTGGCCTTGCAACATTAACCAAAACGGCCTTGCTGTGCTGGTACTGCGAACGGCTGAAAGCAAGGGGAAACTACAGCCGTAATTTTTCCCGAGGACATGCAGCTTTACTGTATGATTAAATGATGATGGCATCCTCTTGGGTAAAATATTCCGGAGGTAAAATAGTCCCCCTTTCGGATCTCCGGGCGGGGACTACTCAGGAGGATGTCGTTATCAGGAGAAAGAAAACTGGCGTTCTACGGATCGGAGCGTGGAATGTCAGATCCCTTAATCGGGCAGGTAGGTTAGAAAATTTAAAAAGGGAAATGGATAGGTTAAAGTTAGATATAGTGGGAATTAGTGAAGTTCGGTGGCAGGAGGAACAAGACTTCTGGTCAGGTGACTACAGGGTTATAAACACAAAATCAAATAGGGGTAATGCAGGAGTAGGTTTAATAATGAATAGGAAAATAGGAATGCGGGTAAGCTACTACAAACAGCATAGTGAACGCATTATTGTGGCCAAGATAGATACGAAGCCCACACCTACTACAGTAGTACAAGTTTATATGCCAACTAGCTCTGCAGATGATGAAGAAATTGAAGAAATGTACGATGAAATAAAAGAAATTATTCAGATAGTGAAGGGAGACGAAAATTTAATAGTAATGGGTGACTGGAATTCGAGTGTAGGAAAAGGGAGAGAAGGAAACATAGTAGGTGAATATGGATTGGGACTAAGAAATGAAAGAGGAAGCCGCCTAGTAGAATTTTGCACAGAGCACAACTTAATCATAGCTAACACTTGGTTTAAGAATCATGAAAGAAGGTTGTATACGTGGAAGAACCCTGGAGATACTAAAAGGTATCAGATAGATTATATAATGGTAAGACAGAGATTTAGGAACCAGGTTTTAAGTTGTAAGACATTTCCAGGGGCAGATGTGGACTCTGACCACAATCTATTGGTTATGACCTGTAGATTAAAACTGAAGAAACTGCAAAAATGTGGGAAATTAAGGAGATGGGACCTGGATAAACTGAAAGAACCAGAGGTTGTACAGAGTTTCAGAGAGAGCATAAGGGAACAATTGACAGGAATAGGGGAAAGAAATACAGTAGAAGAAGAATGGGTAGCTCTGAGGGATGTAGTAGTGAAGGCAGCAGAGGATAAAGTAGGTACAAAGACGAGGGCTGCTAGAAATCCTTGGGTAACAGAAGAAATATTGAATTTAATTGATGAAAGGAGAAAATATAAAAATGCAGTAAATGAAGCAGGCAAAAAGGAATACAAACGTCTCAAAAATGAGATCGACAGGAAGTGCAAAATGGCTAAACAGGGATGGCTAGAGGACAAATGTAAGGATGTAGAGGCTTATCTCACTAGGGGTAAGATAGATACTGCCTACAGGAAAATTAAAGAGACCTTTGGAGAGAAGAGAACCACGTGTATGAATATCAAGAGCTCAGATGGCAGCCCAGTTCTAAGCAAAGAAGGGAAGGCAGAAAGGTGGAAGGAGTATATAGAAGGTTTATACAAGTGCGATGTACTTGAGGACAATATTATGGAAACAGAAGAGGATGTAGATGAAGACGAAATAGGAGATACGATACTGCGTGAAGAGTTTGACAGAGCACTGAAAGACCTGAGTCGAAACAAGGCCCCCGGAGTAGACAACATTCCATTAGAACTACTGACGGCCTTGGGAGAGCCAGTCATGACAAACGTCTACCAGCTGGTGAGCAAGATGTATGAGACAGGCGAAATACCCTCAGACTTCAAGAAGAATATAATAATTCCAATCCCAAAGAAAGCAGGTGCTGACAGATGTGAAAATTACCGAACCATCAGTTTAATAAGCCACGGCTGCAAAACACTAACGCGAATTCTTTAGAGACGAATGGAAAAACTGGTAGATGCAGACCTCGGGGAGGATCAGTTTGGATTCCGTAGAAATGTTGGAACACGTGAGGCAATACTGACCTTACGACTTAACTTAGAAGAAAGATTAAGAAAAGGCAAACCTACGTTTCTAGCATTTGTAGACTTGGAGAAAGCTTTTGACAATGTTGACTGGAATACTCTTTTTCAAATTCTAAAGGTGGCAGGGGTAAAATACAGGGAGCGAAAGGCTATTTATAATTTGTACAGAAACCAGATGGCAGTAATAAGAGTCGAGGGGCATGAAAGGGAAGCAGTGGTTGGGAAAGGAGTGAGACAGGGTTGTAGCCTCTCCCCGATGTTATTCAATCTGTATATTGAGCAAGCAGTAAAGGAAACAAAAGAAAAATTTGGAGTAGGTATTAAAATTCATGGAGACGAAGTAAAAACTTTGAGGTTCGCCAATGACATTGTAATTCTGTCAGAGACGGCAAAGGACTTGGAAGAGCAGTTGAACGGAATGGACAGTGTCTTGAAAGGAGGATATAAGATGAACATTAACAAAAGCAAAACGAGGATAATGGAATGTAGTCAAATTAAATCGGGTGATGCTGAGGGAATTAGATTAGGAAATGAGACACTTAAAGTAGTAAAGGAGTTTTGCTATTTAGGAAGTAAAATAACTGATGATGGTCGAAGTAGAGAGGATATAAAATGTAGACTGGCAATGGCAAGGAAAGCGTTTCTGAAGAAGAGAAATTTGTTAACATCGAATATAGATTTATGTATCAGGAAGTCGTTTCTGAAAGTATTTGTTTGGAGTGTAGCCATGTATGGAAGTGAAACATGGACGATAACTAGTTTGGACAAGAAGAGAATAGAAGCTTTCGAAATGTGGTGCTACAGAAGAATACTGAAGATAAGGTGGATAGATCACGTAACTAATGAGGAGGTATTGAATAGGATTGGGGAGAAGAGAAGTTTGTGGCACAACTTGACTAGAAGAAGGGATCGGTTGGTAGGACATGTTTTGAGGCACCAAGGGATCACAAATTTAGCATTGGAGGGCAGCGTGGAGGGTAAAAATCGTAGAGGGAGACCGAGAGATGAGTACACTAAGCAGATTCAGAAGGATGTAGGTTGCAGTAGGTACTGGGAGATGAAGCAGCTTGCACAGGATAGAGTAGCATGGAGAGCTGCATCAAACCAGTCTCAGGACTGAAGACAACAACAACAGTATCTATTATGCAGTCGCATAAACGAAGGTACTGAAAATTTGCTATGAAAGTACATTACAATACCATGCTAAAAGATTATGAAGATTTAGTTGACAAAGAAAGAGTAAAAAAATGACAACCGTCGTAAAATGGGATGCATTCTTTGCACATCAAGAAGCACTCAATGAGAAACTGCACGCTTGGAGGCAGTACTTGACGAAATTGGTGGTACGTACAGCAAAAGTTCTGAAGTCGTACTCATTATTCCACTGTCAGTTGCTGCAGGTTTCGAAGGAACGACACGAAGATTGTTGAGACTTCATATACTATTGCAACGTTTGTTGCTGAATTTGTGGAGGAAAAAGGAGTGCAGGAACGAAAACTAAAATGTCCGGAAGGGATTACTGACCTCACATTGTAAGTGGAATTATTGCACACAGCCCGCAATAAGACATTTCAAGCTGAGAAACAACTTTCTGATTAGATGGGGATTCACTGCTTAAGACAATCACGTTATAGAAGGGACATATTCTGACAAACACATCCTAGTTCACAAAACTCACTTGCTCTAGGAAAACGTGAGGTTTGAAGAATTCATTATGGATTTGAAAGCATTACAAAGATAGTTCCCTAAATGGTTTGAGTGCACTGCCACTCATACATCTGTTTTCGAGACCGTTTGCTATTTTAGATGAAAGTGCTCATGTGTACATGTAACTTATTAATCATAAAGGTAATTCTCGTTTTAGAAACGAATCCCTTTATCGGCAAAGCTTTCCAGGACGTCTACGTTGTTTTCATCAGGTAAAATTTACACGTCTCTGCAATGAGGTTGCAAAATTGCTACAATATTTCGACCAACACAGGTGCGTGGGAGGCTTTTTATCGGTTGTGAAACTAAAGAACTCACGATTACTTAGCAATGTGAATGCGAAAACTGTGGAATTGTCTGCGTCTGTCCGTATGTCGACAATTTGTACCGGATAAAAATTATTTTACGTATTCAGCGCATCAAAAATAATTAGATAATACTGAAAGCTTGTCTTGTTTTTGATGTACGAGCATGTTGTTGCGAAATGTGAAATATAAAACCAAGCCGTATTCAGTACCACTGCCACTTAAGGGAAGTTAGTTCGGAGCTTCCTCCTCTTTGTCCTCATGGCGCTCGGTCACTGTGGCCTAGTGGTGGGGGAAGTGTGCCAACCAGACTGAGTGGGATGGCGCTCAGGCCAGGGCACCGCTCACGAGCCCTGGTGTAGTATCTCTGTACGTACAGAAATGAGTGGGTAGTCTTCTTGAAATTGAGAGTGAGATCATTCGCAGAACACATTACTGTTAAATTCATCGTTTCTTCTGTTGAAACATAACAGAAGCCTAATAGGAATCACTGACAGATGGTTAGTGATGGCTGCAGTGGAACAATTATACAGGAAGGCAAAGACCTGATGTCGGAAAACACACGACATGCTGAATTTATCTAAATAAAAAAAACACATAAAGACAGGAAATGATGCAGGTGAAAGAGAATAGACATCTAAAAGATTGGAGTGACTGTGAATGCGAAACTGACAAGTAACTGAAGCTATTGAAGCGTGCCTGACTATGGAATAGATACACAGTCCTGTCATAGTAATGTGAGTCACTGTCGTAATGTGGGAATGGAGAGATTTATCAGACGTCCAATAGGGCATGAGCACTGGCTTCTGCGCCAAGGGTGGAAGCGTTTCTTAAAATAAGGTTGTAAACTCTTCGTGTGCCGCAATGGTTAAAGTATCCCATCGATGTAAAAATGGCGCTATCCAAAACTGACAATGAGGTAGCTATGATGCACCATAGGCAACAGATGTCGGTGGCGAACAATGGCTGTGTAGATGTATACAAGCGAACAGACGTGCAACTGTTGAACACCTAACTGTCCAGATGAACCAAAGGGCCAACAACAGATGCTCCGCAATGACCATTCAAAGAACTTTGCTGCATATGGGCCTCTGCGAGAGGCGTCTGGTTCAGGCAGCCATGCTGAGTGCTCTTCACCGCAACGACGGCTGGATTGCACGTCAGTGCCGCAGCTGGACTTCCACTGAGTGACGGGAGTTGGCCGTTGCAGAACCAATCATGTTTTATGCTCCATCTGGTAGTTGGTTATTCGCATGTAAGACTTCAAACGTCTTAAAGGAAACACCCAGCGACAATCGTCGGAAGGGTCCAGGTCATAGGGCGTTCTACAGATTATCTCGTGATTATGGAACGTACACTACAGGCCATTAAAATTGCTGCACCAAGAAAAAATGCAGATGATAAACGGGTATTCATTGGACAAATATATTATAAGAGAACTGACATGTGATTACATTTTCACACAATTTGGGTGCATAGATCCTGAGAACTCAGTACCCAGGACAACCACCTCTGGTCGTAATAACGGCCTTTATACAACCGGGCGTTGAGACAAACACAGCTTGGATGGAGTGTACAGGTACAGCTGCCCATGCAGCTTCAACACGATACCACAGTTCATCAAGAGTAGTAACTGGCGTATTGTGACGAGCCAGTTGTTCGGCCACCATGGACCAGACGTTTTCAGTTGATGAGAGATCTGGCGAATGTCCTAGCCAGGGCAGCAACACGTGGTCATGCGTTATCCTGCTGAAATGTAGGGTTTCGCAAGGATCGAATCAAGGGTAGAGCCACGGGTCGTAACACATTTGAAATGTAACATACACTGTTAAAAGTGTTGTCAATGCCAACAAGAAGTGACCGAGACATGTAACCAACGCACCCCATACCATCACGAAGGGTGATACGCCAGTATGGCGATGACGAATACACGCTTCCAATGTGCTTTCACCGCGATGTCGCCAAACACGGATGCGACCATCATGGTACTGTAGACACAACCTGGATTCACCCGAAAAAATGACGTTTTGCCATTCGTGCACCCGGGTTCGTCGTTGAGTACACCATCGCAGGCGCTCCTGTCTGTGTTGTAGCGTCAGAGGTAACTGAACCCATGGTCTCCGAGCTGATAGTCCATGCTGCAGCAAACGTCGTCGAACTGTTCGTGCAGATGGTTGTTGTCTTGCAAACGTCCCCATCTGTTTACTTACGGATCGAGACGTGGCTGCACGATCCGTTACAGATATGCGGATAAGATGCCTGTTATCTCGACTGCTAGTGATACGAGGCCGTTGGGATCCAGCACAGCGTTCCGTATTACCCTCCTGAACCCACCGATTCGATATTCTGCTAACAGTTATTCGATCTCGACCAAGGCGAGCAGCAATGTCGCGATACGATAAACCACAATCGCGATAGGCTACAATCCGACCTTTATCAAAGTGGGGAACGTGATGGTACTCATTTCTCCTCCTTAGACAAGGCATCACAACAACGTTTCACCAGGCAACACAGATCAGTTTGTGTATGAGAAATCGGTTGGAAACTTTCCTCATGTCAGCACGTTGTAGGTGTCGCCACCGGCGCCAACCTTGTGTGAATGCTCTGAAAAGTTAATCATTGTCATGTCATAGCGTCTTCTTCCTGTCGGTTAAATTTCGCGCCTGTAGCACGTTAACTTCGTGGTGTAGCAATTTTAATGGTCAGTAGTGTATCATGGATCAACACAATTATATATCTATGCTTGGGGACCACGTCTACGCCTACAAGCAGTTTGCTTTTCCTCGGAACAATGGCATCTACCAGCAAAATAATGCAATGTATTACACAGCTCTCTGTGTGCGTGTGTGGTTTGGAGAGCACCAGGATCAGTTTACCGCACTCCCGTAGCCTCCAATGGATCGTCAGCTGAGAAACCTCCAGCAGCTGGCCATGGAGTCGGCATGGCTCCACATACCTGTCGGTATCTTTCAGAATTGACTCTCTTCCTGGACAATTTGCAGTGACCCCCACTGCAAAAGAGTACTGTTCAGGATTTTAACAGGCTGTCACATCAGTATGGACTGTATAGATTGCGCCTTTAAGATAGAAATTAAACCTTTTGAGAAATAAAAGTAAAACAGGCACACCTGCATGAATACTCAAACACACATGGGAAACCATGACCAAGGAGGAACGGAAAACGAAATTGACGATGTTTTACCAAACGATTCTGCAAAGCAAACGAAATTTTTCCCAGAGAATAATTACATTATTGCTAACACTTGTTTAAGATTCATGATACAGTGTGAAAGAGACCCTGAGATACGGAAAGGTTTCAAATAAGTCATCAACTGATAAGAAGAAAATGTTATGACCACCGCCCACTGCGAGACTGAATGTCTGCTTGTGGCACTGTGGGCAAATGACGACGTGAGAAAAATATGTGAGCGGAGCGGAGACGAATGGGAATCACTCTATGGACGGTACGAGCCGAAAATGGGGAAGCTGGGAACAATCATCAAGAGAATCGAAGAAGCTGATCAACTGTTCACATGTAACTGTCGAGAACATCTGTGAAAAGCGGTTAAAGGATGCTGGAACCACAAGTAGGCGACAAGGTGTTGAAATGTTCAGGCATCCCCATTCACTAAAGCAGGATACAAAGCGATCTGTGGTAGATACGATGACAGTGTATAAATCTAACGCAGACACAAGTGTTTCGGCCCTCACATTTAACAGTGGGCTTTCAGAAGACGACTAATACTACGTGGTCCTATGTTGACTCATCAGCATCGTCAATTATGACTGAAGTGAGCATGTGATCGTCAAACTTTGAACGAGAAGCAACGGAAACAACGTGTTGCCTTATCTGACAGATCACTTTTCTTGTTATGCCAGGTCGATTTTCGTGTCCGAGGTAACACGCACAACGCCACAGATGCAGACTAGGGCAGGGAGGGGAAAGGGGGCAGGTGGCAATATTACGCTATGTGGCACGTTCACCTGGGCTTCCATAGGACATGTGGGAGTAACCAAAGGCACTATAACAGCTTTGGTCAATGTGAATATTATTGTGGAGCACCTGTGTCACTTCACGCTTGATGTACCCCCTGACAGTGCTGGCACATTCCAGCAGTATAGCACCTAGTAATAAAATGCTCTAGCACACCTGAGCCACAATCTTCCTCACAGTGTTTCATGTTACGTTTCTCGTAAACTAATAGCTAACGCTCACACTGAGCATTAGATTATCAATGACACAATAACATTATATACAGGGTTTAAGAGGTTTAACTACAGATATTTCTGATAGTGACTAAGGACAGTGTACAGCATAGCAGTAAATCAATATTTATGTCATTTTCAGATTAATAATTGCACCTATCACAAGTCGCATATTTTTAGGATGGTTAGTACCTTAAAGTATGTGTAGCAAGAGCAAGCCGTTAATCCTTATTTTACCCTGGGCAGCAGGTCAGGTGTTGAGGTGTGGATGCGTGAATTCAAAGTGGTTAGTCTGCATTGACAGGCGGAGCCCACTTCATGATGCAGTTACACCCATGCAGAAAGCATCAGGTTGTAAGGTTTATGATGTGTTTGTGGAAAGATTGTTTGACACAGAGAAAAACTATCCAACACACTGATATGTATACATGTTAAGGTACCACATACAAAAATATCTGCACTTATACAAGTTACCTCTGTATGTATACACAGATTTGCAAAACGTAAGAACCAAAGTAACTTTCGCATAATGTGTCACTTCCAAGTAACATAGCTGGATAACACTTGGACCAAACATAGAAAGAACTGCTAAATTATAGTACAGAAGGCAACTGAAAGAAATACTCAATGAGGAGAAAAGAAATGAAACTTTCATTCAACGACAATAATTACACTGAAGTTGCCACAATTATGATGACCCTCTCGACATTACAAAATGCAGAAAATGGTTCTTAATAAAGTTCTTAATAGAGTGTGTGATCGCCACAGATGTAAATGTGCACTCTGCAACACGCTACCATGATAGTCACAACGATGATATGGGTTTCTTGTGGTAGTACGTTACATTTATCCACCAGCGCGGTTGACAACTACCGAATGGTCGGTGGTTCATGCCGACTTGCTGCATTACGTATCCCTCACGCATTCCAAATGGGTTCGATGGGATTTAATTTGGAGGAACGGGCACGCCAGTCGATTCGCCAAATATGATATCGCGCCAAGAGCTCCCCTACCTGCCCTGTTCGATGCGGTCGTGCAATGTCGTCCATGGAAATGAAATCGGGGCCAAACGCACCCCTGATAAGATGCACATGGGGGAGGAGTATAATGGTACACTAACGTTGACTAATGAGTATACCGTATTGAAAATTTGTTGGTCAATATTTCCATGCAACATTACGCTTCCACACATCATAACATGTGGAGAACCCAAATGAACATGTTGGATTTCGTTCCTGGGTGTATTGTGTCCCAAGCTCTCGCCATATGTTCTAGGCGAAAAGTTAATATTAGTTAAGGGGACATCTCCTAACCATCCTTCTTGCGTGGGCGAGGTCAGCTTTGTGTTTTCAAATGGGGACTTTACTTCTTTATTTCATATTCGGGCTCCACACCAAAACACAAATACGGTTTGCTTTCCATTAGTGGAAGCCGACAAATATCAAAAGTGCCTGTTCTTTCAACTATGGATAGGGGGTATTTTACTGTCTCAAAGTAAAAATCAACACCTATTTCTGCCAGGCCCTGTTTATAATGCATGTGTTTTACACTTTTTTATATCAGCTAATGCAGCACACTTTCTAAATAAATTAGAAGTATTTTGAATGTTTTTTGAAAATGCTAAGGGTTCTTAAAAAAGTTCAAAGAAATCGATTCCATTTTTTTGCAAAATTTCTACCTGAAATTGAGGTAGCATTTAAACCAATTCTATACATTTGAAGGAGACCAAATTTTTATCAGATATGCATGACAAGATGCCTAAGGTACTAGACCTAATTAATTCCACCTCTTATGTATATTATAAGGATAAAAAATATCACATATTGCATTTTAATTTTTATACTTTTTCCCCTAATAAAAATTTTATTTTTTCTATAATTTAGTTGATTCTGCAATAAAGCTTAGGACATTCCTGAAGCATAGTCTTCATCCTGCAGTATTTCTTCATCTTAAAGCTTCCTCTTGCCATTACTTTTAGCACTTCGTGCTTCTTTGGTAACTTGAAGAGCGAATCTTTCAGCTTCATGCACATGTTGTCTGTCACACACAAGCAATTGATCTTCCATATTAGAGCCAAATGTTATGCCTAAATCTCTCAGGACTTCCAACCTTCCCATCGCTCCGTCACTGAAACATATCACTGAATCTAGTACACCAGCGTTACCATTATTGGGTAATCTTTCCCATATGCAATGGCTGAAACTTTCATTTGTATTCTGAGTGCCCCCATGAAGACATTTACTAAGCAAAACAGCGTCACTCAGGTCTATAAAAACTAGTTTTATTTCATTCATAGCAGGCTCAGGAAGAGAATGCTTATGATGGTATATTTGACCATTTTCTTTTGCGTTTTGCTAACCACTCCAAAGATCTGTTCCTTTATGGCTAAGTCCGTGAACAGGGTGATCATCTGTAGACAACTTATGAACGTAGGTGGCCCACACAGACTTTCTCATTGCTGTGACATCATTCAGAAGTGCAGTTTGCCTAATGGTCTGCCCATAATAAATCTGAAGAAGGTGTATTTCAGTTTCTGTCAATCTACCTCTGCCTGACAGAGATTTTCCATCAGATAGCAACTTTAGCTCATTTATCTTCGTAGTTTCCTTAATCTAGCACCCATCCTCTTTTTTTCACATGGCATCAATACTACAGTTTTGTTACCAAGGTATCACCATAAACATTGAACTCATTAGGTCTATTGAAAGCTTTAGAGTCCCCATCGCCTAGGTACTCCGTATATCTAACGTTATAAACGGGCACCGACCTCTGAAATATTTTTAGAGCTCCATCACACTCCATACTACCACTGTAACCATCATAATTCTTAGAACACTGATGTTAAAAATGTCCTTTAGTGCTACCATGGCAGGTGTGACACTACTGAGAAAAGTACTCAACATCAACAAATTTTCTATTCTCCATAGAAATAGCATTTACAACATCATTCAAGGAACGATGTCCTCAATGTTGCCGTGTCCCGTCAATTGCAACGGCAATGTCCCTGGTGCCACTAATATTTATAGTGTCTTCTGCAGCATGTTCCATAGACGCTTTAGATATAACCGTTAAGGTACCTAAAAGTACTTGCTGAACTTTCTGAAGCTGCTGGGAGGAGAAGGAAGGTCCATCAAACCACAAAATGTTTGAACAGCCTTTTTTTCGTTTGCCTATTGCATGCACTGCATACAATGAATGCAAACTCACATCATATGAATTTTGCACAATTGCCGAAGTCATTTTGGAGGTAGATTTATTGCAAGATCTACACAGAACAACTAATTTTGACGCTAAACCCTTCCTTCCTGCTACTTTTTTGTTCAGTTATTTCCAAACAGCCATCACCATTACATTGTTTACATTTTGCCACTTCCTTTATCAAAGAAGATAAGATGACCACATCAGCAACAACAAATCCAGTACAAACAGTAACATTGTTAACACAAAATTTGAATCAACAGGATCATGGCTCGTGCGAGTTTCTTCCCTGAAGAACTGATACATAGGTTACTTTCAACAGTGTGGCTTGCTTTGTTTGTTAACTGGTTACCACAGAATTTCCTTTTATTGAATTTCTTGATGCGTGGCATAGTTCATATTTATTGCACACTAAAGGATATGTACTTCCACAGATATATGCAGCACTTTGGCAACAAACATTCAGTAACAAACTTCTTCAGCGAAACAAAAGTAAATACTAGCAAAGATAATCATTTACAGACACTGTTACCAACATATACAATGTATCATACGTACAATCGCTGGAAACCGAACGTTCGCGGTTCTTTTCGAAATAATACTAGTTTCTGCAACAGAGAAAAGGGGGTGTGGCTACATACGTGACCATAACTTTAAAATTTTGTATATATTGGTCATTTATCATTTAAAATCCTATTATGTATTTATCAATGTAATCAGAAAAGACTACAGAATTTTCCTTACCATTTATAAGTACCCTGTATCCTTAAGAACCGATGCTTTTGATTTTACATTTCAATTACAATATAAACATAAACCTTTGTGTTCTGACAGTTGATGATTATGTTCGACATTTACTACATTATTACAAATTTCACTGCACACTACGGTATGGTTATCCATTTCAATGTGTGGTTAAAAACTAGCATGAGCCAGATGCACTGACGTCTATGTAACACTTTTAGATCCCATTGGGATTCTTAGTATCGATGAGTCCCCTATCTCTCACCGTAGGAGTGCTTGATTTCGACGAGTATACATGGTAGATGCCCCTGTGACCACCCCTTCATGGACATTTTATATTATTAAATTACGTGTGGTCTGTATTTCGCTAGTAGCCACGTAGCGGTCAGCGCGAGAGTTTTGGCGGTTGGATGGAAATGCACCGAAATAAATCACTCTGATGGCGGGGTTCCAGTGTAGCCAGTGAAATCAAGCATTCCGATGGTTTGGTTGCGCCACAATCAATCCTGTATGGATGGTGAAAGTATGGTACCGTACAAGTAGCTCATTTGCCAAAAAGTGTCAAATATTATTTTTATTTTTCAATGACATTTGCAACAGGCAAGTATCGTTTTAACATCCGTATCAGACGTTAGAACACAAAAGTTCTCACTTCCATCGTAAATGGAATGTAGAAACAAATGTGTAGGGGAACCCGGGTTCGATTTCCGATACTGCCATGGATTTTTCAATGGTGGTAGGATGGGTGAGTGGTGCCCTCAACCTCTTGAAGCCAGCTCAGAAGCTATTCCACCCGACTTGTAGCGGTTTAGAGGTCAAGAAACCCGACAACAAGGGGAAGACCTAATGCCGCTGCACACTACATCCGAGGTCACCAATGGCAGAGGATGGTCAGTCGAAGCTGATTGGAACGTCCAGAACTAGGACGCGGAATGTTACGTTGTCGAACGGTGTCATCTTCACGAAAGGAAAGGGGGATAGCGACCAAGCGGGTGGGGTGATGAGTGCACATCAGTTGCACCTGGCAATGAATAGCAGCTTCCACAAATGACGTCCTCATCCCTCCACACCGCTCTCACCATCATAAAGCTGAAACCAACTCCAGCGCGGCACGCTACTTTTTACCGCCCTGCCAGGGTCCGGGAATGTTCATTTGTGTAGCTAAAAGCTGCAGTAGAAAATACTAGACCACTACTGTCTACTGCAGGCCGCTACATACATAGAATTGTCCGGTACATGGGATGTGGCTAGCCACTGAAATAAAAGTTTTAACTTGGCAATGTAAATTTTCAGGTGTATTTTTACGATAAATATCACAGTTAATACTGCCAAGTTCGTACTAAGTTGCAACACAATGTGAAGTTCACACGCACACCACAACCACACCCGTAGCCAGTTTATGGTATGTACACCCGTTACCGAAGTTAATAGAGTTCACCAAATCGTTTAGTTATGAAAATGCTCGTTCAAATGTTGTGCACTCTGCTCTAGACGTACTACCTGTTCCAGTCTTAGATCGCACAACACGCCACGCGGTTCTAACTAAGAGTCAAAAGCAATAATTTTGATATTCCGTCCGAAATTCCACATACTTCTACTATACCGTTCACTTAAATACACTTTGTACTACTTCGCGAAATCGTAATTAGCTATTTTCCGCGATTTTACAGTACTTTCGTCGGAGCTGCTTTCAATGACATGTTACTAGTTCGAATCCTCAACCCCGACCCTCCTATATCACACCAAGGGCTTTGTTCCCAGCATAGATTGGGGCGAGCCTGCATTTTTCTGATTGGCTGATACCACAAATCAGGTTGCAGTATTATCCCGAGCTAACCCGCGCTTTAATTCAATGACCAATCATAGTAAAACATTTCTTTCTATGGCAATCGCTAAATAAATAAATTTAGAAAAGTATCAAATATAAAATTACTCCTTGTGAAATTACCGATTAATTTGTGTTCTACTCACGATTTATTAGTACCATAAAGTGACTGCACATTTAATTATAGTAAATCACCTGTATAATGTAACTGGTACTTCGTGAATAAACAAAACAATTTTCATTTACTTCTGGTCTTCTTCACTCATACAGCACTCACACTGCTAATTACTACACATATAAAATAATTATAATTATGCAAATACATTAAATATTAGTCAAACATAACTTTACGACATTGTTTTGACTACGACTGCTAGCACTGTCGGTCAACTCTGACCTCTGCCGCCTACTAGTACAACTACGTGCAGCTCTGTAACTCAGGTCCATGTCAGCTGGTGACATCTGTCGATGACTCATGCCTATAACGATATCGTCCTAACAAGTGACAGGAGCGATGCGAAGGCGCTACGCCTCCAAGTACCTTTTCATGGCGAGAGGGCTACAATCTGAATTTTATGCTCTTTTTACCGCGTCTCTCAATGAATCAGTTCTATCCAATCTGTTTTTTCTCTTTCTGTAGAGTTCATTGTATCAAATGCTACGATTATACGTTTCCGTACCTAATGGACACAGTATCTTCTGAATTAAATTTCTCAGTGCTCTATTTACTGAAGACACTTACCTCCAGATATTTCACCGGACCCTTGCATTATGTATTCTGTGCGTACAATGACCTTTACTCTAGTGGGCGTAAGCTCTGGAACAATGACGATAAAATGTGCATAGCCATTAGCGTTTAATCTCTTAATTACCGGTAAATGTTTTGGAGGCCACTTAACGTTCAATCTCGTTATTGAGGGCGCACATGTCCTCGTGAAGCGCCATTAACGTCGTACATGGTGGGAGGGTGAGAAGAGGCTAACGACCTACATACGTAGCCAGGAGCGCTCTCTAATCAGCGGCAAGACTTGCTGATCGGAAGTCAGTGGTTAGTATTTCTAGAGTAACTGACTTTTTGAAGTGCACCGCGGTGCTGGCAGATTTTCATATGAACATTAAACACACACTGTACTCATTCATTTACATGAAGAATGACAGAAAATTGATTGCGTGCATTCTTTCAGTCCCTCAATAATTTTTCTCATTCAGTCAAAACATACGAGAGACATACAACGAAAGCAGAAGAAGAGATAACAAATAAGTCAGGTCGGTGGAGAGAGCATTAGAGTTAGAGCATAAGGACATCCACAGAGTACTTCTCAAAGAAACCAAAACGACACTTACCATAACTGTTTAATGGAAGTCTAGGAGAACCTGTCTTGTGGCAGCGGAACAGTAGCACAGACAGTCCAACAAAGGTTCTCTAAATTGACCTAGGTTTCAAGCACTATGTTATGTTTGTCTATGATTATTCTGCAACAACAATCTACAAAAATCCTTGCTGGTTGGCAACAACGTCGAGATTTGTACGGTCTGTCTGTGACACAGGCCTGATTTTGTATTTATGCTGACTTATAGTGCTGATATTCAACATATAAATTCATCTGCTAATCTGTAATGGTCCAATATTAACGAAAAACATGTTCAGAACAGCACAATCACATCAGAGTAAATCGGCGATATGTAGTGGAGTGAAGCAATCCATGTGAATTTGTCTACGCAGCACCTCAAGTATAGCCCAGTTAAATGTATGTGTGTCCATTGCGCTTCGTAACAAAACAGATGAGGGTTTTTCGGCCTGAAATCTCAGTGACTGAAGTAGAATTGTCTTCCGTGATGAGTCACGTTTCGAACTCAGCCCTGATGACCAGCAAAAATGTATCTGAAAATGCCCCAGACAGCAGTGGGATACCATCCTTAATGTCGCCTGCCATACATTCCGACAACCAAGAGTTGCGGTCTGGGGTTCCTTTTTTTTCATAGCGGGACCCCTTTGGTTGTCATTCGCAGTATCTTTACAGGAAAGCGGCATGTCGACGATATGCTGCGCCCCGTTCTGTTGTCCTTCACGGAAAGCTATCCTGCGCTTACATTTCAGCAAGATAATGCCCGTCCGCACACTTCGAGAGTTTCTAAATCTTGTCTTCGTGCTTGCAAAACTCTACCTGGGCGAGCAAGGTCGCCATATCTCTCCTCGACTGAGAACGTTTAGTACACTATGGGCAGGACCCTCCAACCAGCTTGGGGTTTTAACGACCTAAAGAGTTAACTGGACAGAGTTAGGAATGATATCCTTCAGGAGGATGTCCAACAACCCTGTCAATCAGCGCCAAGCCGAATAACTGTTTGGAAATGACCAACCAAAGGTGTACCAACGAGTGACTGACTAGCTCAGTTTGTGACACTCTTCCTCTTCAACAAATCACCCAATTTCTCTGAAACTCTGATCATTAGTTTGTCTCTACGTGTACATCATGTCTATCGATTTCCGTCGCATTTGTATAAGTCCTTCGTTTTTATTTTATTTTATTTCTATTAGAGTCCATATTCCAAAATCCGCCAGAGTCTCAAATACTTCTTTGTTCAGACTGGATGCAACAGTCACCCATTCTTATAGCTAACGTTTGAGCAAAGCAATCTAATGGCATACACGAGCATGCTCTTTTTGAACGAAACAGACAGTTTCTGTCCAATAAGTTTGTTACTTAACTTGTTCCGTTTATTTACTTTCTCTTGGCCTGCTGTCTCATTTGAGAACACCCAAGTTATTTATATTTATTATTAAATGGATTGCCGTCATCTGTTTGCGACAAATAAAAATTCGTTTTGGACCGGAAATCGAACCAGGATTCTTCAAATTTTCATTTGTCACAAACAGCTTACGTCAATCCTGATTCGCAAAATACGAACTACCATAGTTATTGTGCCCATAATCGCTTATGTTGATTAATTCAGTTGAAAAAGTAATCAGCATAGTTACTGTTCTCGGTGCCAAACACTCTTATTATTTTACATCTGTCTGTTTGAGGGTTTTTGGATCACATTTTGGCCAAGTCGTTTCCAGTTTTGCATGTTATAATGTCACTGGAAACTGGAGATGTATGAAACATAACAATGAGCCGCTCAACGAGTTACAGTTCAATTGCTTTTGCTCTTAGTATAACTGCTGGCATATTTTCCAGATTTCCACTCAATAAAGTCTCATGTAATAACTTTCTGAGCTAACACATCACTAAGGACGAACGTACTGATTGCTTAAAAGCGAGCACTAAGAATAATATGTGGTATTCAGCCGCAGTCATCCTTCCACTATCTTGAAGGGGTTACGCATTTCAACTGCCCGTTCTGAGAGGTGGCATGCCTTCCCGATGTACATAGTGACCTGCCTCCTCTGATATTTACATCTTAGTAATTCGATTTCGGGACGTATAGCCGAGAATGGTAGTTACAAGGCTAGTAACAAGAGCTCAGAAGATATGAATGTTGTTTCCTCTCTAAGTGCATGCACCGGGTGGCCCGGTGACAGGCGGGTTCTGCTGATCTTGAAAGGGTTATGCCGACAGGTGTGAGGGAGACGAGTGTATGCTGTCCACACGCCAATATTGTCAGAAGAATTGGGGCGACACGCCCACAGGGGCCTGAAGGAGCGGCTAGGGTTAGAGATTCTGTTACTTCGCAGAAAGTTAGTGAAAACACTTTCTGACGGGTTACGAGCGAGGCTTGTGAATGACTTGTGTTCCCAGGCAGTCTTGGCAGGCAAATTACCGCGTTTTCTACAAAATCATAACTGTGATTGGCTTGTTCAGGGGATAGCTCCGCGACGTAGCAAAATCGGCACAGATATTGGCGCCAAGTATCTCCATTGGTGGAACAGTAGTTATTTGGCAATAGAGTGGAATTTTCTACCAGTTTTCGAGTTGCTGACTGGCACGTTTAACCACAGCCATTGTAGTGGGGGCGGTGATGTTCTATGTTTGGTGTGTATGGATGTTCTTGGTAGAGTGTAATCCTGCCTTTCGGTCGGAGTAAGTTACAAGACTGAGATCTCGCTGCTCTGGACAACTTGCCTTCCATTGGCTGTTTAATATACTTTCATTTAATTGTACCTGTTTAGACTTCAACATAACTTTCCGAGTACAGTTGGCATTTGGGCATTCTGTGTACAAGCGGCCTATGTTGTCCATCTTGAGCAGTTTTGGTTGAAGTTGACTCTATCGGAGTTACTGTGTGACTTCGCTTGAGTGATTGTTTGACGAGCTTTCTTCGTCTCCCACAAAGACGCATTTGAATTGCTAGGACGTCTTTAGTCTGGAACAACCAGAGCAGGGTAATTTGTTTTGGGCTATCCTCGCGACGCTACCATCAACACGACGGGACGTGGAAGCAACCGGCCATCGCCTCCAGTACTCCAGATCGTGTCCTTGCAATTAAGAAGACAACTTGGTAATGTATGTCCGCAGCACCGGAAGATTAGGGAATTTTGCTATCTGATAATCAGAGCTCAGCAGAGTGCACCTGTTCCCGTCTTTTCTACCATGATTCTCTTTTGGGTGCTCATTGTCTGAGTTCTCACTACTGTAGCAGCAATTAATGTAGCGTTGGCTGGGTGTTTCTCTTAAGATCTCAGTTGCAAGGAATTGGCTCCAGATACCATTTGTCATAAATGTCACAAGCTAGTTTATGGACAACTTCACCTTCACAGCATTCACTTGAGTATCCAATTTGACATACTGAAATGTTTCATGTGTTTCGTTTATTATTTTGAGTTTAGTCGTAATAAATCAAAATGTTATTTTGAACAGAACTTTCATTCTGTAGATCGGTAGACCAACCCTTTCATTTCTCGCTGCGTCAATGAAATTTCCTTTATCAAATTAATTTATATCAAATTAAATTATTGCAGGTGCCAAATTCTTCTCTACTCCACTTGCAAGGTCGATTACAGTCCACGTTTCTTCTTAATCCATGGGGAACCTGCAAAAGTCGGCGTTAGAAAAAGGGGAAGTGGGAGTGCAGAGCATCACTTCCATATGAAGATTGTAAAGAAATTAGTGTTAAATACACTGCTAGTCCCGGCCCCTTGGATGTTCATAAATACAGAGTGCACCCCTCCGAAGAGTTGTCAGACACATTTTGTCGCGTACTTCAACAACTGTTAGCAATCTTGTTTTTGTGGTGTGTATCTGGAATCTGGCAAAACAAATACTACTTATCAATTCTTTCATGCGATTTCCACTGTCGATGGAAAGTGTCGGTTTGTTTCCTGTTGTCTCACGGGATTAGTTGAGCGGTCTGAGGCGCTGCAGTCATGGACTGTGCGGCTGGTGCCGGCGGTGGTTCGAGTTCTGCCTCGGCCATGGGTGTGTGTGTTAGTCCTTAGGATAATTTAGGTTAAGTAGGATGTAAGCTTACGTTCAAAAAATGGCTCTGAGCACTATGGGACTTAACTGCTGTGGTCATCAGTCCCCTAGAACTTAGAACTACTTAAACCTAACTAACCTAAGGACATCACACGCATCCATGCCCGAGGCAGAATTCGAACCTGCTACCGTAGTGGCCGGGCAGTTCCAGACTGTAGCACCTAGAACCGCACGGCCACTCTGGCTGGCTGTAAGCTTAGGGACTGACGACCTTAGCAGTTAAGTCCCATAAGATTTACACACATTTGAGCATTTTATTTTCCTGTTACAAATAAAATTATTCTTAAAGCGGAATTTTACTGGCCTGTTAGAAAGAGATCCAAATTTGTCTAGTCAGATATTTAGTTTACCGTTATGCATTAACAGGGACATTAAAACACAGCGGATAAGCAGAAGCCCAGCAGCGAAAGCACCGCCGCGCCGACTGCTGTCGCCATGCAGAGAAGCGCTGCTCAGTTGCTGCTGGAGTACCAGTGCTTTAGTGTCCCTGTTAATACATACTGGTATAACAAATGTCGCACTAGATTAATCTGAACCACTCTAAGGAATGGGCACCTACAATTCCGCATCAAAAATAATTTAGTTTGTAACTGGAAAGAAAGCGACGATTCCCAACGAAAATGGTGGTCTCATGATCGACGTGATGAGCCGTATTTCATTGTGAAGCCTCCAACTACACATTGCAAAAACTAATTTCAAAACATTCAAATATTTGTCGAAACACCAGAGAACATCCTCCTGATGGTGTGTAGGGGCGAAGGGAGGTAGCGGGCCGGCCTCTGGTGGCCGAGCGGTTCTAGGAGCTTCAGTCTGGAACCGCGCGACCGCTACGGCTGCAGGTTCGCATCCTGCCGCGGGCATGGATGTGTGTAATGTCCTTAGGCTGGTTAGGTTTAAGTAGTTTTAGGGGACTGATGACCTCAGATGTTAAGTCTGACAGTGGTCAGAGCCTTTTTTTGGAGGGAGGGGGCACAGGCATCATGCATATTCGGTAATGAAAATCGTGACAAACAATACCCTACTTCCCATTTTCCGAAGTGTTGAACGTCCGTACCTACGCCTGCTACAGGAAAGAACGATTAAATGTAGCGGCTCAGAAAGTAGTTCAATATCCAGCAATAAAATACTTCGATAGTTTTCCCAGCTCCATATATGGGTAGTAAACAAAGTTTTAAAGCTAACCTAAAATCAGTTTGTAAGGTGTCAGGCAAATCCAACACCTTCCATGAAAATGTTCTTCTTTGAAATAGAAAGAGTTTTACCCGAAAATCTTCTAACATTCATGGTGGTGTCTGTTTGTTCTATATCGTGTCTCCCTACCACTTTCGTGCAACGACGCTCTGAGCGTCTTTTTTAGGGAATTGACTAGTTTGAACCTCTGACCTATTGCTGGTAAGGAGACACCAGACCACATATGACATGTAGAATTCAGAAGAGTTCAGTGAGACTAGCGAAGATATAACCAAATACTTTATGATTTCAGCGTCAGCTCCACTGCTCTCCCTGTAAAATAATCTTCTAAATTTAGTGGAAGGGGTTCAAGGCTTTCCTATTTTTAGTTAACTGGTAAAATAACATCGGAAAATGTGAACGAATATTCCCTGAGTGGGTCTCTAACTTCTACAATGGATCGAAGGATGACCTATGCCATATCACATCTATAATCTTGTCCCAGGACAATTGCAGCACCTTGAACAGAGAAGTAAAAATCTTATCACGAGAAGAGAATAAGGAAGAAACAAATCCGCACGGACCAGATGAAAACAATGACAAGAGAATAACAATATCGTGTTGGGACGAAATTAATTGGGAGAACACTGACGAGGAATATGAATTACCAGAGGGATGCACAACAAATGTAGGAGGAAAGGACGAAGTAATGAGTATTGCAGAGCTATTTGAGATGGAAACCAGGGGAAGCGAATTCAATGAGGATAATGTGCAGTTGACAGAAGCTGAAAATAAGTTACAAGTGGACACACAACGGAACGTATATAATGAAGGAAGTTATGAAGCGATAATTAGAGCATTTAGATGCGATTATGTGGAAGTAGCAACGAAGAAGGAGAAGATATAGGAGGACGAGGAAAAAGTAGAGGATGTAGAAGAAAGCGCAAATGAAGGAAGAAAGAGAGGAAATAAAAGAGAGAGAAGTAGCAGTCGAAGCTTATCCTACAGAAAGTTCGAATTCACAAGGGAAATTCCTAAAAAGACTCATGTATGATTCAGTGGAGGATTCGTTGATGCAAGAAGAAGAAGAACAGAACCAACCCTTTCAAATTCAACCAATTGTGATGGCCATGGTAAGGCATATCTCAATCAATATTGTAATTGATAGTGGAAGTGAACTGACTGCGATCTCAGAAAATTTATTCATGCTGTGTAATGCCAATGAGGAATTGCCAGTTCTGAAAAGACGTAAGATTAAAGAAAGAGGTCCTATTAGAAACAATGCTGCGGACGTTACGAGACAAACAAGGTTAACTATTTCGTGCCCAGGTCAAAAGATCGAAGCCAACTTCGTGATTATACCTAAACTAACTGTAGATTTGATTATAGGTACAAATTTTTTAAATGAGAGACGAGCGAAAATAGATATGGGGAAAGGTAGCGTAACATTCGGGAATGTTACACTTCTCTTTGAGCAAAAGCTAAAATTAGAAGAAATACCAGTTATAAACAAACAATTAAGAATAACACAAGATAAAGAGGATGAAGAATTAGAATGGTATGCGCAAAAGAGGGAATCGCCTCAACTCATGTTAGAAGTCCATAAAGAAGTCGACGAAAAATGGCAAGAAGTTCAAGGTATTTCAGAACACAGTAAAAGAGAATTGGAGGGTATTTTACGACATAAAGCAGAGGTATTTTTACCTAAGGCTGGCAGTATTAAACACTTTCAGTACAAGATTGAAGATTAGTTTTATTACTGGTAAATAATCAGCACAATATTTCAAGATTATGTTGCAGATAAGATCGTCAGGAGAAAGAAGAATGAAGAGAGAGGAAGGTGGGAATAAGAAAGTACTTTCAATAATAAACCAATAGTACCATAGATTAAGGTGAAGGGATAAAGCGTAGATAGTCTAACAGCATGAAATACTAAAATGCTATACACCACGACACTACACAAAAATAAAAAACGAATCTGAGGATTCTTGAGTAGACGTTAAGACTCCAAATATCTTAGAATTGCAACATGAAAAGGGCACCGAAATTTGTAAAGCTTTTTAAGAAGGCATAAAACAAATAGGTTAAGTAAAACTTTTTGTAAGAACCATTGTAAAATCTCCAGCAAAGACGAGATGCAACGACCCACAAAGTTGCAACGCGAGATGTATCAAGAAAGGAAAGGACATAATTAGCAAGACACGATTCCTACAAGGTAGAAGGGTCGAGAGAAAGGAAAGAACAGCGAGACAAACAGAAGGCCCTTGTATAGAAAATGGGCAATAAATTTGCATGCTAGGCGGAAGCCTGCTGGGATGGAACACAGAGCCGCACAGTGACAGAGCCCTGCAGAGATGCGATGGGACGCCGAACGCCAGAAGGGACTGGTGCAGGGACAGTGAACTTTCACCGCTCGTAAACCTCCAAGCTCCCCCACTCAGCGGAGCGAGCAAAAAACGGACCGACGAGAAGACCGCTTGTGCAAGCCACCACAGGCAGAAAAATATGTGTAAAAATCACACTACTGCTATGAAACAGCACGCTGATGCACGAAACTGAAGTAAACTTCCACAAAGTAAAAATGACATGCCCAAACAATTTATCAAACTGTTACTATGAGTAGAACTTCAAAGCGACTAGTTATCAATAAATATTTCTATATCCTGACCAGAGAAGAACCAAGAAGCAAGTAAGAAGCAGAGAAAAAGCAGGAAGAACAGAAGTTGAAGATTCGCAAGATTGACACCAAGAAAGAAGATGGGTGAAGAATAGATGACATACCTTCCCAAATCCCTATCCTATTGTAAAGTAGTCGTATGCGAAGTATTACAACGAAAAACGACCGCTTTCAGCGACACATAACGATGACTTTCATGCAAACAAAGCCAGTAAAACACAAGATTCTGCACTCACAGCTCCATTCCATTATGGGACCTCCACAACAGCAACAGTACGCAACAAAATTTAGATGAATTAGAACATTTTTGACTTACTTAGATAACGATTCAATCATTGCCTAAATTCAGTGCAAAAAATTGGGCGGTGATATGTAAGGTGTCAGGCAAATCCAACACCTTCCATGAAAACCCTGACATGATAAGCAAATCCAGTAGTATGTCACATAGCTCTGAATAAATCGTGACATTAAATTAACCAAAGTAATACGAGTAACTAGTAAGCAAATGGAATACCACAGACTAACACAAGAATGCCTAAATGAATGTCATACCTTCCCGCCGTGAGACAGACGCAGTTCCGAGGGGAGAAACGATAACACAAACTGAGAGCAGAACCATGCAAAGCTAGAAGGCCCTACGATAAGGGACAGACTGGACACCCACGTCGCCAGTTAATCACTAGGACAACGCCAGCTGCAATTTTTAGCGTGAGACTTTTTCGCGTCTTCGTTACGTCAAGGACCACCCCCCAGTCCATGTTAAATGCTAGAGCCCTCCAGAAGAACAGTATAGATCTTACGATAACGCTAAAAGGACCACACCAGCTGCAGGTTTTAGCGTGAGACTTTTTAGCGTCTCTGTTACGTTGCAAACTTTAAAAACAGTGCCCCACCATGAAAAGTATAACGTTTCTCATTGGATAGACAGAATTTTTGTAGGTGGAGCTTAAGGTTAACATTGAGACCCTGACTGGTCAGATGAAAACACAGCCAGATAGTTTTTTTTAAAACCAACTTCGGTAAATGGTAGTAAGGCGAAGTTTGGAGTGAGTTAGGTCCGAGACGCGAACTGGATGGCTGCTGCACCGGCCGCTGCCCCTCTGAAGCTGCCTAACCAACGACAAGGTAATGAACGCACACCATACCGCATAACAGCGCATAACGCTTCACTCAGAACTGCAGAAGTATTATCTGTTACACCCCCTTTTTTGCGTAATACTAGTGTCGATCGTAAATTAAAGCTAATGTTTTTCATATTTGCCACTTGAAGTAAAAATCTGAAACGCGATGATTTCTCTGTTATTTAATTATTGAGAATCCACATCAGCCACTGTGATTTACGACAAGTTAGATAAGTAATTAAAGATAATTGAGGGTCACTGTAGACCATTTTGATAGTTTTCTCTTTTGTGAAACTTAATTTAAAACTAGATTATAGATGTAATATGGCATAGGTCATCCTTCGATCCATTGTAGAACTTGGAAACCCACTCAGGGAACATTCGTTCACATTTTTGTTGAACGCATTTGGTTTTTACCATCCTGTATTAAAACATTAACTTTTATGAATAGTGCAATTTATAAACAATGTTTTGTGAGTAGAATAAAATTTCCAATGGTAAACTTAACTGCTTTTTCGACGTTATTTTACCAGCTAACTAAAAATAGGAAAGCCTTGAACCCCTTCCACTAAATTTAGTTAGTATTAAGATTCTTTTACAGGGATTGCAGTGGAGCTGACGCTCAAATCATAAAGTATGTGGTTATATCTTCGCTAGTCTCACTGAACTCTTCTGAGTTCTACATGTCATATGTGGTCTGGTGTCTCCTTACCAGCAAGAAGTCAGAGGTTCAAACTAGTCAATTCCCTAAAAAACACGCTCAGAGCGTCGTTGCGCGAAGGTGGTAGGGAGACACGATATAGAACAAACAGACACCACCATGAATGTTAGAGGATTTTCGGGTAAAACTCTTTCTATTTCAAAGAAGAACATTGATTTAAAAACTGAAAGCGATTTAAGGAAAGTGGTACTGCAAAGAATTTTGCTTCAGCTTATGTAAGACTTTAAAATCCTCCGACATTTCTACATGTCATCGTCAAAAGTAGGCCTTTTCATTGTAGAAATACAGTGACATCAGACGAGTGCGATGCTGATTTGTAAAGATTTAGCTGACTGATGATAACGGTAACATTTCATGTAATTTACATCGTTTTAAGATGTACAGAGCTTCGCACTCTTTTGGTGTTGCTGTATTTCTATAGAAAAAAGCCCCATTTTGGACTATATCATGTATACATGTCGGAGGATATTAAAGTCTTACAAGTACTGAAGCAAAATCTTTTGCAGTACAATTTGAAAATGTCCGAAAAGTCTAAACTGTACTTGTGAAATAAATAAATTCTACAGTCAACGGCCAATATGATGCACTTTAGAAAATTCTACATGATCGTGAACCCCGACCATGAGAATTAATCGGCGTGTCCATTAACGTTAAATTTAGGCCAGTGTGCCATTCACGAACTTGTGAATGGCCAGCATGCACTCATCCACTAGAACGAAGCATGTACAAACATCCACTTGCAAAGTGACTCGCTCGGCGAAGTAAATGGTTCAAAAGATCTGCGAAACTTGTGACTACCAATTACTTGGTATTGAAGCATGAATAGGATCTGTGTGTCATGTTTGAAAGTGCAAGGACAGCCGCTGTTCGCTGCAGTTGAAATCTGAACACACACTGGGCAGCTGGAAGCTCGAGTTCTTTGGTGCGACAGCGGTAGCCTCGCGCGCACTTTGGCACTTTGATGGCTGTGGCGCTGCTGCTGCCTGGGGCCCGGACTGTTGACTCTGACGTCCTGCGCCATCCCATGCTACTAACCGGACCAGGGGCCCTCATCGTAGGCTGAACTGTGGACCACGTCCAGGTCACGCAATGCAGGGCACGAGGCTAATCAGGATTCAGGCCGCATGGCCGCACCTCAGCACGTTAACGACAGGTGAGAGCCACCGACCTGCACTTACTTTCTGCACCAGATTGGCTTGGTGGCATACACAGCTTCGCTCTTGAGGTAGAATTGCAGCTCAAGACTTAATAACAGCACTATCAACATTAACTGTAGTCTTCTGGTTGGGTTTCGTTGGGAGAGATAAACAATAGGTTTCGTCAAATTTTTATCTGTCTAGGTTATACATTCCCTGACCTGTGCTACCTTTTGGTAAACTGTAAGATACCTCTGAATATTCCCGCAGCGGAAAATGAGTTTTTCCCTTGAGAGGATTTCTTAGCACAGGAGAATCTGTGTGTAAAGGAGTTGGAGACGGTAGTACTAAGGAATAAGGAGATGCGCTTAAATTTCTCTGAGCCTATAGATATTGCGACAAGGAATAGCTTTTTAGACAGTTCAGTCAAAGAGGAATGGACACATCTCAAATGAGCAGTGACAGCAGTTGCGAAGAAAGACGTAGGTACATAGAAGGTAACTGCGAAGAAACCGTGGGTGAAAGAAGGAAGTACAAAAAGGTTCGGGGAAATTCTGGAATAAATACGTTGTGCAGGGAAGTTAAGGCGAAAATGCTCCATGAAAAATGTGAAGAAATCGAAAAATAAATGACTATCGGAAGAACTGACTTAGCATATACGAAAGTCAAAACAACCATAGGTGAAATTAAAAGCAACGGTGGTAACATTAAGAGGGCAATGGGAATTCAACTGTTAAATGAAGAGCAGAGAGCAAGTAGGTGGAAACATTACACTGAAGTCCTTTGTGAGGGGCAAGACTTACCTGATGCCGCGATAGAAGAAGAAATTGGAACCGACACAGAACAGACAGAGGATCAAGTATTGGATTCAGAATTTGAAAGAGCTTTGGAAGGCTTAAGATCGAATAAGGCAGAAGGGGTAGAAAACACTCCATCAGAATTTCTAGAACCATTGGGGGAATTGGCATCAAAGCGACTATTCACGTTGATATGTTGTATGTATGAGTCTGGCGATATACTACCTGACTTTTGGAGAAACATCATCCTCTCAATTCCGAAGATTGAAAGAACCGACAAGTGCAGTAATTATCGCACAATCAGCGTAACCAAGTTGCTGTCTAGAATAATATACAGAAGAATGGAAAAGAAAATTGAAGTTGTATTAGATAACAGTTTGCCTCTAGGAAAGGTAAAGGCACCAGAGAGGCAGTTCTGACGTTGCTGTTGATAATGGAAGTAACACTGAAGAAAAGTGAGGGCGTATTCGTAGGATTTGTCGAGCTGGTAAAAGCTTTCGACCATGTCGTATGGTGCCAAATGATAGAAATTTTGAGAAAAATACGAGTAAGCTATAGGAAAAGACAGGTGACATACAACATGTACAAGAGCCGAGAGGGAAGAGTAAGAGTGAAAGACCAAGAACCAAGTGCTTGTATTAAAAAGGGTGTAGGACAGGGGTGTACTCTTTCGCTCCTACTTTTAAATCTATACATCGAAGAAACTATGATGGAAATAAAAGAAAAGTGCAGGAGTGGAAATAAATTCAAGGTGAAAGGACAAGATTCGCTGATGATAGTACTTTCCTCAGTGAAAGTGAAGAATTACAGGATTTGCTGAATGGAATGAACGGTCTAATGATTACGGAATATGGATTGAGAGTAAATCTAAAAAAAAGTGAAAGTAATGGGAAGGAGATGGAATGAAAAGAGCGAGAAGCTTAACATCGAATTTGGTGATCATCAAGTAGATAAAGTTATCGAATTCTTCTAGGTACGCAGGAAAATAACCCACGACAGGTGGAACAAGGAGGACTTCACAAACAGACTAACATTGGCATAAGGGCATTCCTGGCCAAGAGAAGTCTACTGGTGTCAAACCTAGCCCATCATTTGAGCACAGCATTGTGTGTTAGTGAAGCATGGACTCTGGAAAAACGACCATACCAGAAGTGAATCTAAGCATATGAGGAATGGTGCTACAAAAACATGTTTTAAATTAGGTGGACCCCTGAGGTAAGGAACTAGGAGGTTCTCCGCAGAATCAGCGAGGAAAGGAGTATATGGGAAACACAGAGGAGAAGGGACAGGATGACAAGACGTGTGTTAAGACATCACGGAATAACTTCCATGGTGTTAGAAGGAGCTGTTGAGGTTAAGAGCTGTAGAGCAAGACAGAGACTCGAACACATCCAACAAGTAATTGAGGACATGAGTTGCAAATGCTACTCTGAGATGAGGGGAAGGGAAATTAGCGTCGGGGCGTATCAAACCAGTCAAAAGACTGATGACTTAAAAACAAATAGGGAGAAGAAGAAGATGTGTTAGCCTAAAGTTTATCGACAAGTTCCTCATTTATCTGTTTTACATCATTCTCTGAAAAAAGTTCTCAGTTTTAACTACACATAATTATTAATACGTTACCTAAATCTGGATCAGTGGGTATGGAATTTCCTTCTTTCAGTTGTGAATTTGTTTAATTGCCAATATGCATCTCGGTTTTGCTCTGAAAGTGCACTAAGATCTGGTTTTCTGAAAATAGTTTCATGTCTTTGTTCCTTTCTTGGTATTGAGATAATTTCTTTTGTGCAAATACTGCTTTTACTTATGCGATTGTGCATATAATTTCTTGCTTCTTTAAAGGAACATGAGGGATATATATAGTAATCCTATGTCCAGCACTTGCTATCCTTTTTTGTAAAATCGTATCATTATGAAGATAAGTATGACAACAGAGTATAGCAAAAAAATATTAGAATAACAGTTCTGTTATGGATTCACCTCCACTTAACATTATGTCACGCATTTATAAAAATTGTGCAGGTATATATATAATGAACATCAATATAGTTTAATTATAGTTAATTATACAGATATGACGAAGCAATTGTAGCATCACGATTGGTTACTTAAGTTACGAGAAACGTTAACAAAATCAGGTTAACATAGTGTTGTATGCATTTAGCGAAAAATTAATTTCTAATAACCTTCAGCACTGGGGGTTGCGATGTGTAGGTTGTTTGATTTAAATGCGAATTATTTCTAGGACTAATGCAAAGTCATCACATTTCTAATCATTCACGTTGCATCTGATAGCTTCACTGATTCGTGTCGGTTTTAACTATGATGTGGCCTGCAGTAGTTATCACTAGGGACTACAGATAAACTATTTGCGTAGCCTTGGGAATGACTCTCACAAGTGCTGCGGGGTCAGCGTTAACCTCGTGTCCTCTACAGATGATCTTGTAGCATGATGTTGTGTTGCACAGGCTCAGCACAGCCATTTGAATTTCGTTGAGATGTTAAGATGTATGTGAAATCTTATGGGACTTAAGGTCATCAGTCCCTAAGCTTACACACTACTTAACCTAAATTATCCTAAGGACAAACACACACACCCACGCCCAAGGGAGGACTCGGAACTCCGCCGGGATCAGCCGCACAGACCATGACTGCAGCGCCTCAGACTGCTCGGCTAATCCCGCGCGGTTTGAATTTCGTATCGTTACATGAAATGAGTACCGGAATGTGACCTTATTTCATTACCACAATAAGCATCGTTTGATGTTATCGGTTCACTTGCGATTTGAAGATTCTAAGAAAACTCCCATTCGGTGCTGATGGCAAACTTGAGAAAGTACGAATGGGGTACGTACATGCTCTGCCTCCGAACAACAACTTACTTTCTAAAAGGTTACTGAAGGTATGGCCACGATTATATTTCACAGTTAAAGTCACAAGCACGGCAGGCCTGGAGGCGTCTAGCTGCCGTGACAGAGGACGTGCGGAACACATCACCACCAAACTTGATGAGTGGGCAAACGTGATAACGTTAAGTAGTCTGGTGTTCGACAGCAGACGGATCAGAATTTGTAACCAGCAGGGTTCTATGATCAGTGGAATGTCCAGAGCTTGAAGCCTGGTTCGAGGACAGTTGCTGGCTGACAGAATATGGATAGTAGTACCACGTGAATGGGGACGAGCTCTTGGTGTTGTGTGATTCTGAGAAGAATGTCCTGCAGTCTGTTGACGAACAGTAGTTCAGCCTAGTCTGGATACTTACACCTGTGGAGCTGATTGGCACTTGGTGGCTGTTGACATCAATAAAGTACGCTAAACACTTTGTAATGCCATGACACAGTCACGGTCAATGACAACTAGTTAGCGGCCTCTGTCCCCTCTCTGTTCGAAATGCTTCCGAGTTACAAAGAAACTCAATGATTTTCACGTAGTCAGCTGTGGGAAAGCTACATTTACACCTTTGTTGTCAGCTGGACAGCACAAACACGTCCAGCATGTGACGGTCAGTGCAACATTGATAAAGCTGCCATCGTCGGCATCACTAGGATCAAACAGGTGTCTATCACCTGACAAACTACAGACATGGGAAGCTCAGTATACTGGTGTATTTACGCGATTGCGATACCGGGATGCAGTGTAGCTGCCAGCATTCTAATGGAGGACTTCTTCAGCTTGTGCCTCTGGGGAGAGACACAGAAGCTGCCGTATTCGCAGTGACAGCAACTGATGCCAGGTCAGCTGCTAAAGCTGGACACTCGAGATTCCCTCTGATACAGCAGCGGTGGGAACAATAGGCGCTCACTGCCGGCGTCACACCCAGCTCTTGGAGGCTATCATACCGGAGACGGCGTGTTAATCTGTTTGACAGGAATCAACACTAGCAGCATCGAGGAAGTATGTAAATAAACAGCAATAAAGAGTTTCTTGTGCCACGAACTCTCATGTTCTGCTGTACCTGCGTCCATGTTTGGCAAAGAATCACCATCCACTTAAAGCCATCCTAGAGATCCTGTTGTATTCGGGGTCAGAAGTGTGTCTTCATCATAATTATATTTAGTGTCAGCAGTACTGAAGATGAAAATTGACAACCATCGGAAGATTCCATGTTTCCGTAGGAAGGACATTCGACTTTACTTACCAGCAGATCTTTTAGCAACGGGAAGGGGAGTGAACAGGTGGAAAAGAAGACTGATTGATGGAAAAACTAACGTAAGAGTAAAAGGCTGCAGGAAGACGAAGATAGAGTGATGAAGAATCGTCTTGGACAGCAGCATCATACATAACAAACAGCGTGTACTTTAATTTTCACTCGTGAGATTCGCTACATCATTGGGTTTGGCCTTTCCCTACTTTTCCCATAATGTCAGACCTAGATACCATTGTTGTGTTCAGTGTAAGGATCCAGGATCAAACGGTTAATTCCTACAACACGCACTGAGTGCAACGTACGCAAGTACACAGCCCCGTGGAGCAAGTCACATGATGTGATTTGGTTGGTATTTCACTGAAAACAGCATTATGCTGTATCTGAGAAAAGTACTACCCTGAGAAAATAGTTAATAGATACTTCTTAGTTTGATAAGATAAGGTTAAACCGTAGTACAGCGCTATAGAACTAGAACAAGATTAGAGTCCAAACGTTTTTTTTTTTTTTTGTTACTGTCTTCATATCACGCTGCACTGTCTCAAAATAGCAAAAGCGCTGAGATACCATAAGGACGGCAGTGGCATCGTCAGTTAAACGACTCCAAGTGCCTCGAGCTGCATTGTTCATGACACCGGTAGACCCACCAACAATAGCTAACGAAGCAAAGGATGCCAAATAGCGGGAAGACGTATCAGATGTTAGGAACGCATGTGTAACTAAATAAATTAAAGGAATTTTATTTTTATATATGTCTTAGGTGGGTCTGTTAAAGCACCTATAGTGAGGACAGTTATGCATAGCACATGCAACTGTAGGATAATCGAACAGCGCAGACTGAGCTGGTTTAGCGCCTGTAGCAGGGTCCAATGGTGTCTGAGGGCTTTTGAAGTGGGCCCGCTGGCTAAATCGCTCAGAGCAACAGGAATTAAAAAAGAATTACTCCAGAGTGAAAAGTTATAGAAGTTTGTATAGATTTCCGTCATGTGTCTTAATATCGCGACCAAAGAGAGGTTGCCATGTAGTTCTTATTGTTTCAAATGCATTTTTCTAAATTGCTAAGGTAACAAACGATGGCGCAAAAGTACAGTGCACAAACAGGCATGTATCGCGAAACAGTAGGGCAGTGCATGTACCATGCACTTAGTGTAGGTCACTTGCGTTCTACGTAAGTCATGGAAGAGCTCAGCCAAAAGTATTTTGCTTGATAGTTGCTAGTGATAGGTATTAAGCAATTAGTATAAATTTATACTGAACAATACAAGAAGGAGTACATAAGAGAAAATCGGATGATAGTGCTAAAAAGTCACGCTGACATCCGCTGCCTGCCATGTGGTGGGGCCAAAAGCTGCTCAACAAAGAAAAATTGACCGATGAAGGACAGAATCAATCATGGTGGGTGCCAAATGGCAACTAAACAACAAATGAACAGTAAATAACATTATGCAACAGGTGACTGGGAGTCAAGCAGGAGCACAGAAGGTGGGAGTAATTGTAACTTAATCAGTGCTTATGTTTCAGCCGACTTACAAATCGGATTAGACAGGGCCACATTTTCTTCAGTGGAAGGAAGTGTACTGGAGCGAGCCGCAGGCACGAGTATGAACCGAATCTAAGATATTCGCAGCCGTTGCGACTAACCGTAGTCGTTGACCTTAAGAGCAGTACACAGGAGGAGTGAGGTGTTACCGCAATTCCACATACACTATGTGATCAAAAGTATCAGGACACCTCGCTGAAAAGACTTACAAGTTAGTGGCACCCACCCTTAGCCTTGGTGACAGCTTCCACTCTCTCAGGCATACTTTCAATCAGGTGCTGGAAAGTTTCTTGGGGAACGGCAGCCAATTTTTCACGGAGTTAACTGTAATCAATCCATGATCTCCCTTTACACTCATTACCCGCCATCTCCTTTCTCCATCCATAACATTGCCGTCCATTCCCACATAAACTATTGGTTGATGTCTCACATCTGGCTTATGAACTGACCTCTTTCCTTACTTAAGGGTACCACAAAGCCCTTTCCTCTCGAGTTTCATTCAGTACCTCTGCATTATTCTATCTAGCCATCTTATCATCATTACTCTTCAGCAGCAGTACATTTTGTTGTTGTTGTTGTGGCCTTCAGTCCTGAGACTGGCTTGATGAAGCTCTCCATGCTACTCTATCTTGTGGAAGCGTCTTCATGTTCCAGTACCTACTGCAACCTACATCCTTCCGAATCTGCTTGGTGTATTCGTCTCTTGGTCTCCCTCTACGATTTTTACCCTCCACGCTGCCCTACAATGCTGAATTGGTGATCCCTTGATGCCTCAGAACATGTCCTACTAATCGATCCCTTCTTCTAGTCAAGTTGTGCCACAAACTTCTCTTCTCCCCAATCCTATTCAGTACCTCCTCATTAGTTACGTGATCTACCCATCTAATCTTCAGAATTCTTCTGTAACACCACATTTCGAAAGCTTCTGTTCTTTTCTTGTCTAAACTATTTATCGTCCATGTTTCACTTCCATACATGGCTACACTCCATACAAATACTTTCAGAAACGACTTCCTGACACTTAAATCTATACTCGATGTTACCAAATTTCTCTTCTTCAGAAACGCTTCCTTGCCATTGCCAATCTACATTTTATATCCTCTCTACTTCGACCATCATCAGTTATTTTGCTCCCCAAATAGCAAAACTCCTTTACTACTTTAAGTGTCTCATTTCATAATCTAATACCATCAGCATCTCCCGACGTAATTCGACTACATTCCATTATCCTCGTTTTGCTTTTGTTGATGTTCATCTTATATCGTCCTTTCAAGATGTTACCCATTCCGTTCAACTGCTCTTCCAAGTCCTTTGCGGTCTGTGACAGAATCACAATGTCATCGGCGAACCTCAAGGTTTTTATTTCCTCTCCGCGTATTTTAATAACTACTCCGATTTTTATAAAGTTTCTATTCTGTTCTTATCTCCACTGCTTGTTATCTACGTTTTAATTCCGCATCAGAAAGGGCGAAACCTTAAGAATACATTGCCTAACTTCTTTCGTGTTAAAGCTAGTTTAGATTTTTCATCCTTTCTACTTTGGCCGGCATCACTCATCTTGCTGCCATAATAGCAAAGTTTATGTAGTACTTAATCTAACTTCCATGCGACCACCTGACTTAATTTTAGTACACTGCTCTTGTTTCGCTTTTGTTAATAATGATCTTCTAATATGTTTCAATGCATTATCCATTCCGTTACACTGATCTTCCTCGTCCTTTGCCTTCTCTGACAGACTTACAGCTCTATCGGGCAAAATTAAAATATTTATGTCCTCTCCAAGAACTGTAATTCCTTTTCACAATTTCTGCTTGGTTTCCTTTGCTCTTTGTTCTATGTCCAGCTTAAATAAAATGGAGGACAACTTGCGTCTACAAATTAAAAATGAAATAAAATTTGCTACATTTTTCAGAATTATCTGCTAAGTTGATCACTTGAAACATTTTAACAACGTCTATTCATTCTGCGCTCCCGGACACTTGCCTTTAGCGTTTCTTGGGAATAGAACGAAGATATATCTGAAAAATTGCACTATCTGACTGCACACTTGCCTCTGGTTCCTCCTTATTAATTCCGAGTATAGCTCACGCTCTCGTACGAGACTGCGTAGCTAGTATGCGCAAGGAAAAAGAAAAATGGGAGTATGGCTTGAGTGCCATATCCTCATGGTAGTCTGTAGTGCATGCTAGGATGTCATCAGTGGAAGATCATTGTCGGCTAAAGGCAGGTGGCAAGGTTTAAGTCATGGACCTAGCCATAATTTTGACTAGCTAATAAAATACTATATTTTTGAATCTCTGAGGTAAAACTGTCAAAAAGAAACTGCTTTTTACGATTACCTTTTCTTAGTACTTGAGGAAGGTGTAATATTCTCGGCGTTTCAATATAAGTCTATGTTATTAGGTATAAGAACTAATTTTTATCATATTTCCTCCTAGATCAACTTCCAAACCTTTTCCCGTGAGTACAGTTCGTCCCTGAGTGCGTTTCTGGAGCATTAGATACCGGAATGACATACCTGGCAGATGTGGTGACTGTGGTTGATAATTCCTCCACTTTATAATGCTAGCTATTTTTAAATGCCTCGACGAAAGATAATTTTTGTTTCGTTTGTGTTTGCGCTTATTGAACGTCCGTGACACTGATTATCTTCCAGATCAGTATCGTCCCTTTTATTTCCGTCAGTTATTTGTTAATTATAGGTGAAACGAGGGAACATTTCGTACATTGATTGAATTTCCATTACCGAAGAACGTTTTTTTATAACAGTATTGAGTTTTTCCAATTTTTGCATTCCAATGGAACACGCACAAGGAATGACTACCTTATGTTTGTATGCAAACATTGTTCGTATCTTGGTGACACTAATCCAATGGTGTTGCGCGGCATTTGCCAACATAAAACAACATTTTATTGTCATGTATAGCATATTTCTACGAAGCTATGAATCTTCACCTTTCCCGCGTACAACAATCTGAAGTTTCGCATCAAAATTCTCCATCAAGTGTCTGATATTTTGCGCGTGGCATACTTAGTGACTGTTCTAAAGTAACTGAATAGTCTTATGCATACATTTTTCCACCCTTGCTGTCATTCCGCCTAGTGTAGCACAGCCATAGTCCACCGCTGCAACAACTCCTCACCCAGCCTAGACTCTAGAACAAGCTAACAGTTAGGCTAGCTGAAGCCCCTCCTCCCGGAAAAAAACAGGAGGAACTAGGTCAGGCGCCGGGAGAACATGCTGTCTGTAGCCCGTCCAGCATTACGAAACAGTTGTGGCCAAGGAGAAAAACAAGTTCATGCACTGAGATACATTGTTCACTATTATCAAATGAGGAACCAGCGCGTAACAGTTCTTTATCCTTACTATAATGCAGCAATCACATGGCCAGGAAGTAAGTTCTACTCTGCTTGCTCATGCAACCGAACGATGTTGCAAAAAGGTCTACCAAATTTTTGCATCCAACGATTCATCGGATGGCACAGAAACTTTACCAAAAATTTCACATTGATATTTCGCTGATATTTAAGTGACGATGATCACATAAATTTTACGGGGTGGGGCACTGCAACATACAAGAGTGCAATGTAAGCATCCATAATCCCATGACCCTTCGTTTATCTATTAGATGATTACTTGTCATTACCCAGCTATCCTTACTTTACATTAGACACGAAACAAATAAAGTCAGTCTTCAGCGTAAAAACGAATTTAAAACTTGTCTTATTCACGCTCTATCATCTTCCCCACATCAACCTTCACCTCCATTCCAGAAGCTGTAGGAGTGCCTTAACCCCACGCTATTTCCTTTCCGAAAAGTAAGTCACATGTCTACCTAGTTTAGTCAAAAGTACTCCAAGTGTTCCTTAGATATAAACACACACACATTAATTTTCTACTAGTTTACGCTGTTTCGACATCAAATTGAAAGTGAAAAGTGTCTGAAATCTTATGGGACTTAACTACTAAGGTCATCAGTCCCTAAGCTTACACTCTACGTAACCTAAATTATCCTAAGGACAAACACACACACCCATGCCCGAGAGAGGACTCGAACCTCAGCCGGGATCAGCCGCACAGTCCATGACTGCAGCGCCATAGACCGCTGAGCTAATCCCAAGCGGCTTGAAAGTGAAATATCCGTAGAGAAATAGATGTACAAAAGAAGTGGAGCCCCTCCGCGCTCATACTAGCATGGTGATCAATGCACAAAAGGTTGTTTTGTCACCTCTGCTACATGATTAATAATCGAATGAACGAGTCACAGGATGCGGGTCTGAGATGGAACACAACGCAAGAAATAGCACTTTATTCCAATAAGAACAAAATACATAACAAAAGAGATACAGTTACATCTACAGCCACATCCATACTCGGCAAGCCACCTGACGGTGTGTGGCGGAGGGTACCTTGAGTACCTCTATCAGTTCTCCCTTCTATTCCAGTATCGTATTGTTCGTGGAATGAAAGATTGTCGGTATGCCTCTGCGTGGGCTCTAAACTCTCTGATTTTATCCTCATGGTATCTTCGCGAGATACACGTAGGGGGGAGCAATATACTACTTCACTCCTCGGTGAAGGTATGTTTTCGAAACTTCAACAAAAACCCATACCGAGCTACTGAGAGACTCTCTTACAGAGTCTTCCACCGGAGTTTATCTATCAACACCGTAACGCTTTCGCGATTACTAAATGATCCCGTAACGAAGCGCGCTGCTCTTCGTTGGATCTTATCTATCTTCTCTATCAACCCTATCTGGTACGGATCCCACACTGGTGTGCAGTATTCAAGCAGTGGGCGAACAAGTCTTCTGTAACCTACTTCCTTTGTTTTCGCACTGCATTTCCTTAGGATTCTTCCAATGAATCTCAGTCTGGCATCTGCTTTACCGACGATTAATTTTGTATGGTCATTCCATTTTAAATCACTCCTAGTGCCCACTCTCAGATAATTTATGGAATTAACTACTTCTAGTTGCTGACCTGCTATATTGTAGCTAAATGATAAGGGATCTTTCTTTCTATGTATTAGCAGCAAATTACACTTGTCTACATTGAGATTCAATTGCCGTTCCCTGCACCATGCGTCAGTTCGCTGCAGATCCTCCTGCATTTCAGTACAATTTTCCATTGTTACAACCTCTCGAAACACCACAGCATCATCTGCAAAAAGCCTCAGTGAACTTCCGATGTCATCCATAATATCATTTATGTATATTGTGAATAGCAACGGTCCTATCACACTCCCCTGAGGCGCACCCACTCTTACTTCGGAAGACTTCTCTCTATTGAGAATGACATGTTGGGTTCTGTTATCTAGGAACTCTTCAATCCAATCACACAATTGGTCTGATAGTCCTTATGCTCTTACTTTGTTCTGAGGGGAACTGTATCAAACGCCTTGCGGAAGTCAAGAAACACGGCATCTACCTGGGAACCCCTGTGTATGGCCCTCTGAGTCTCGTGGACGAATAGCGGGAACTGGGTTTTACATGATCGTCTTTTTCGAAACCCATGCTCATTGCTATCAGAGATACAAAGTCAGAGGTTACGCCATCAGATACTTTTCTGTGACACTACGAGATCCTCTCCACCTGGATCATCCTCAGGGAGATGAACATCTAAATATGACTACTGCTCTTCTAGTTCGTCGAGCAGAGGGAATTTACTCTTCTTAGTCTCACAACAATCAATTAAGATCAAATCTTTTCTCCTTTCACGTTGTTCCAACACTATATTTAGTAGTAAAGCCTTTTCTACTAAGCAACGTTTTCTTCAAAATGGTCGAATTAGTTCCGCATTTGAAAAGTGGAATTCTTCTTGTTGGGTAAAGATCGCACTTAGTTCACGACCGACTGGTCAACAGTGTCTGTTTCCCCGCCTCAAGAGATATTTCTATCGCAGAAGTGCTACGTAGCTGTCACATGTTGTCATTCTGAAACAGCAGATCAATATACGTTTCCTCTTACCCCATATGGATTCCTCAGTTACTTCTTATTCGGGTAAACTTCAGATTCTGCTCCAGTAAATCCCATCTCTCGACAAAACTTATCAATTCCGCTATGGATGTAACTAGCTTATTCTCGTTACCGCAACTGCTTGCTGTTCGTTCAATGGTCTTGCATATGGACATGCAATGTCTCTGAAGAACTTCACTGTGAGGTGTCATCCAGAGATTGTTTGTGATTACAACATGTCGCGTTATCTGATGTCTTATTGAGTGGAAGAAGACCGTTAGATAAACTAAAGTGTGGTTCACCCGTCCCGTCTTTGTTTTAAACGTTGATGGTACTTCCTGACTTGTACTAATGTGACTGTCGTATGCTTATTTTTTCTCTGAATGCAGATAATGAGACGTGGAAAAGTCCACTAAGCCTTCAATGATTAATCACTGAACGAGGGTTACCGCGACATACTGCGCGTAAATGGCGAAGGGATCCATTACTATTCGAGTACACTATTGGTAAACACATTGAAACAGTGTCGTTTCGTCCATAGATCGTCATGCCAAAATTGTCAGTAGTACATATCGATACCAAAGACGTTATCGGTATCTGGATGCTATCCGCTACGACCAATGGTAGACCCTCCAAGAGGCCACGCCTCTCTCTCAGCATAGCTTCACCGTCACGTTGAGTTCAATATTGTATCGAGTATGGAAGCTCTCTACCGCAGTTAGAGACCTCAGCAACAGTAGTTAATTTCGTCGTGTAGGACAATGACAATTAAAGCTTCTTATGAAACTCACTTTCCTAAATGCTACAGTTTGTCATTTGTGCATCAAATGATGGGCCCACAGTCAATAACAATAGTAAATTATCCAGTACTCTTGTGGCAAAGAAGTGCGTCAATATTAACTAAATCTTTTATACATTAACGTAATAAAGTTAAATAATAACTCATGTGTTCTAGTTTGATGAGCCTTCTCCCAGACCAGTGAAAGTGAAAGAACCCATAGCTATCGCTGGACGAAAGCAGTTTTGTCGGGTCACCAAAAACAGCAGAAACTAAAATATACAGGAGTAAAGGACGCTGTGACTGAAGGTGAAATGGTCACGTCACGTTCACTGTGAGCAGAAAATGCCAAGCTGAGATTGATAGCAGGAACTTAAGTAAATGTGATTCATCCAGGAAAGAAGTGTCTTACGCAATGCTTATTCCACTGATGTCTGAGCACTGTTTATCAGTGTGGGACCATTAGCAGGTAGGATTGACAGAAGAGATAGAGAAGTTAGGACAGAGTAGCACGTTTCGTCACGGGTCTCTTCGTAAGCGGAAGGATGTTTCAGAGATGCTAAACATTCTTCAGTGTCAGACGCTACAAGAGAGGCGTTGTTTATCACGAACAAGATTTGTCTTTCTCCCTACACACCATCATACTTTTAATATGATACTGGCACCAATTAGAGCAAAAAATGCCCTACACACCATTCATGAATGGAAAAGAAAAATGGGATAAGATAGTTGGGCCACACACCGTGGGGGCTGCGGAGCATTAGATGCATTAGATGTAAATGTACACTAATGTTCAGAAAAAAACAAACAAAACAACAACAGAAAGCCACGAAAGACTAAAGACGTTCATATTCAAAGGACATGTACATTAGTATCTTCTGCAAACATGATTAGCATTTCAGTCACCTCGGGTCAGCGTATGACGTCCTGTGGTACTGTCTTCCATGCTGCATTCCAATACAAAGTTCCACTGTGGTCACAGCACCCGGCGTTTCGCCATAGCCTACACATTTTCAATTTGTGACAAGTCTAGCGGGCCAGGGCAAATGGCTGACATCCTGTGACACCAAGAAGGCACGCATCAGTGCAGCAACATACGGCCGTCCACTGTCTTTTTGGGCAATGGATTCTGAGGTATTGAGGTATTGTGCATTGTTATGGCCATGTGTCACAGGATGTCGCTCATGTGGGTCACACTGATCAGTGCCCTGGACATGTACCAAATGTGGGTTGTGGTTGTACCCAATAACACCCCACACCAGAAGGCCTTGGGTTGATGCTTCATGCCTTGTGCAAATGCAGTCACTCTAATGCCGCTCAGTGTTCCTGCTGTGAACCAAAGTGAAGTCATCATTTTCAAACAAACATAACCTGGATTCATCCAAAACCACTGTCTGATCACATTCCTGTCATCACTGACGTCGTTCACTATACCATTGCCGTCTAGCAAGCTTGGGTACATTAGTGTAAGGTAGGCGGGAAAGTGGGCGATGCACATGTTGCCCATGCCGTACTAAGCGTCGACGGACTATCGCCCCTGATAGTGTACGGTGTGTCACACTGTTCCACTGTTACGCCAGTGCCGAAGAGGACACAGATCTGTCCTGCAATGCCATTCTGATGAAGTGTCGATCTTCTCGAGGGGGGGGGGGGGGTAGGGGGGTGGTCTGGGTGGTGGGGCCTGACCCATCTCTTTGTGTTCTACATCCTTCCGTGAACCATTCCGCGCACATCCGTCGCACTGCCGAAACACTTCGTCCCACACGAGCGGCAATTTGCCAGATGGCTGCATCACATTCTCCCATGCCAATAATGCGCCCTCTTTCAAACTCACTGATTTGACGGTACGGTTCGCGCATACGTCTGCGAGGCATGCTGCACGTTTGCTTAAGTCACACTGATCCATTACCTTCGGTTTAGGGTGACAACAACAGCCGCAGGCAGATTTTACCAGTAGGTGGTGCTGCGCCGCTATATCTTTGTTGACCACGAACCCGCGGGCCGACAGGGTTCAGATGCTAACCATTTCTGCAGAAAATACTAACGTACATATCCTGTGAATATAATCGTTCTTTCTCTATTCGTTCAAGGTGTCTGACTGTCGATGTAGGTGGACGCTCCTTGGTAATCGTCAGTAACATCCGTCTCCAGTTTTAAAACTACGGCTGTCTACAATGATAATAAAAATGCTGGTTGATTTGAGAAATTGTGTGGTAATGTTTCAATAAAATGTCTTAAATAACATAGTTAAAGTACAATCATCGTATTTTTTATTCAGATAAGTCATTGCTTTCAAATATTTCTAGAATAATGACGTGTTTTTGAAATAGGACATTCTGTTCGAATTTTATTATATCTGTCTGACATTGTCAGAGTGGAAATGGCGACCTGTGAGCTTAACTGTCGCATATTTTGTTAAGAGCCCTTATTTGGCCAAGATCTCAATACAAAGAGCACTGATTACTGGTTTCACCTGCCTAAACGGTCATCTTCAGATAAGAATTCAAACAAGCAGTGTCTAAACAGAGGAAATGAGAAAGACACTTTGTCATTATAGCGTAAACACTCTTAAGGAAACGTCACTTATGATCTTATTTACAATATACATATTTCAATCATAGCACAAATGTCGTTGCCGTACGTGTGATAAGATGTAGTCATCCTGTCCGACCACAGCGTCAATCAATGTTAACTGGATCAAAATGTTAGTCAGACTGGCTGGTACTGTGTACATTCTGTTAGGGTTACATTGTACAACATATTCATCATGCCTGACCACGGTGTCAGTGAATATACCTGTGAGCGCCTGTAAACAGTAGGAGTCAATCTAGCTGCTATTTTGATCTGGTTCTTTTTCACTGACATTTGGGTTGGGAAAGATGACTTTTCCTATCTCATATATGACAATGACGCCTGTACAGTGTTTTACATATGTATATTGTAAATGAGCTGGTGATAGCATACGTCAGCACACCTTCGGCAAAGACGAAGAAAAGATCGAGTAGTAGGCACTGGTTCAAGCGCGCCTATCACGAGAGAGTCCAGAGACACACTGGGAACCAACGCGCCGCCAACGCCCTCTCGGCAGCAAGTATTTAGGCCGCCGCTGCTGGCCGGAGGGCCTCTCGCACTCACTCTTTCAGTTTGTCATTCAATCGCAGACTGTATTCAGTTCACGTACATACAGAGTTGCCATTTCTCGGTACATTGTGGAACTATGAACAATGAATGAATAAAGATGTACTAAACGACGCAATCTTACTGCTTAAGGTACTTTCCGTATGACAATACATAGCGACTAGCGTAGTGACTACATCGGGAGTTGTACGTTTCTAGTAATAAATTTTGTAGTAGCAGGATTACCGATATTGTCTGCAGGAGGACTATTACTGATGAGCTTGTACCACGACGCATGGACTGTATTGAAGTTAAGTATCCAGTATAAGTAAATAAAGAACCGTGTTAATCCACCTGTACATTTGTATTGTAGAAGGAGGATGCTGGCCACCCATAACAACATCCTCTCCATTGCTTCCTTGTGGTACAATAAATGGCTCTGAGCACTATAGGACTTAACTTCTAATGTCATCCGCCCCCTAGAACTTAGAACTACTTAAACCTAATTAACCTAAGGACAGCACAGCAGGATTGTAACCTGCGACCGTAGCGGTCATGCGGTTCCAGACTGCAGCGCCTAGAACCGCTCGGCCACAAGGGCCGGTCTTGTGGTACAATATTTTACGGTAAATGCCACTACAACATTTCCTTATGGATGTTAGCACAATAATCACAAGGCATCTTGAAATTATAACCTCGATTCAGATGTCACATGTTTATATCCTGATCTGAAAACGAGCGTTTAAGCTGTTGAAACTAATAATCAGAGTTCTCTAGAGAGGGTAGGGCCAAATCTGAATAGCTAGTAAGGGTGTCCTATGGGTAGGTTGTGCAGAGAAATAACTATTCCGAAAAAATTGGACACGTTGCGTCGTTTAAAGTTAATTAGCGTTGAAGATAGTCGATTAGACCATTGTACGTGCAAATTCAAATGACCCGAAATAGTCGGTGTCGCCTAAACATGGGACGGTGACAACTCAACATTGTTTGCTAGCATACATAATGATTAACATGTACCATTGGGTATTTGCGTTAAGGGACATATTCAACGTCTTTAACTGAGTGGTAGTTATCCACATCACCCTCGCGATTGTACAAATGGTCCCTGGAAAGAATTCTACTGGCACGAAAACATCACACGTTACTACTAATGGCAGCAACGTTTTTTGGCACTTACCACTTTTTACAAATCTGAAATTATATACAGAGTTGTCATTTCTCGATGTATTGTGGAACTATGAAAAAATATTAATAATGACGGATTAAAAGACGTAATCTTAGTGCTTAAGGTATTTTCTTCAATTTGAAGTAAATACTTTAACTCATCACTAGTGACCAGCTAATTTCACTCCTTTGGGTGTTGTCTAATGATGTCAAACAAAAAATTTTTGTCATGATTCTAACATGTTATGACTCACAAAGCAGCTTGGAGAGATTAACATATGATGGGAGTCCGTTATAAAAGTTCAGCGAAATCACAGCAGGTGTAACTACAACCGTCAAAGATGTGTAGGCCACTGTATTTTTTTTTTTTTTTTTTTGCATGTCAGAATAAATAAAACATTAAGATACTCCGGTGGGCCTACACATCATTATTACCCTCTTAATAGCCTCCTTATCTACATATGTAACGTATTACAGCAGCGATAGAGTATAACGTTGATTCGCCAAGTTTTTGACACGTTTCTGGATGTAGGTGGCACTAAACGTAGACGTACAATTCATGCGATTCCCATGAATTGCTGGCAGGTTGTTATGTTTCACGAGGAGATGACGCTCGATAGCATTCAAGATATGTTCCATCAGTTCCAGACCAAGATGATTTGGTGGCCAGAACGTCAACATGAGTCACAATCACGCACCTCAAACCACTGTAGCAAGATTGTGATCTTCTACCAAGGACAGTTCTCCTGCAGGAAGACATCAACGCCGTTTTGAAAGATATCAAGCATTTATTAGAAGCATGCGGTTCACTTTAACGTTGACGTAGTCCACACCTGCCATGGTGCCTTCGATTACTAACAACGCTCCAATGGAAGTCCATGTAATCGTTCCCCACGACATAGTATTGTCCCTATTGGGTTCGCGTCCGTGGCGTGGTGCATGTTCCGAGCACCCGATGGCCTGAATGACGGCAAAAGTGTAATTAATTCGACGAGGCCACACACTAGCACTGATCGAGAGTCCGGTTTCAATGACTCTAATGACACTGATGTCGTAATTTACGATTTAATTGGATCGACATGGGAGCACGCACGCTAGTTTGCTGCAGATCCCATATTCAACAACGTTGCACTGAACTGTTTGTTCCTAGAAACTTGGGCCTGCACCGGCGCTGTAATCTGTCGCCTGATCCAGCACATATCGCCGCCTATCCTGGTTCGAGAGCGGACATGTCTGGAACCGCTACGAACTGGGATGAGGTGTAGAGGTCCAACAGCTTGTTTCCTAACAATCTGACGTTCGTCAAACTAACTTCGATCAGTGGATTTCCTATATGAGACCGGCATCGTCGCTAGAATCATTTCCCATTCGCCTGTGCTCGACTTACACAGAGTAATTCACAATTCATGTTACACACTTCTAAAGGTTATAGAGGGGTCATGGTAGATCATGTTTTACATATGAACCAGCGATGCTACAGAGCATCAGAGTTGTAGGCACCGGCGCGTGTAAATGTATATGTTCACAGTGTGATTCCATAATGATGATGATGATCATGATGATGTTGGTTTGTGGGGCTCTCAACATCGTAGTCATAAGCTCCCACACACGTTCCCAATCTTTCCAGTTGCAATCTAGCCACTTCCCGAATGATGATGAGGTGATGAGGACAACACAAACACCCAGTGCCCGGCCGGAGAAAATTCCCAACCCGGCCTGGAATCGAACCCGGGACCCCGTGATTCAGAGGTAGCAACGCTAGCCGCTAGACCACGAGCTGTGGACGTGATTCCGTGATGACGTTACAAACTTTCTAGGAGGACAGAGAATGAAAAATGTGTGAATTTGACGTAAGGATCCCGGTATCCGAAAGTTACGAGCGAAAACAGTTCTGATAACTCTGACAGTGGAGTACATGAACTGATACTGCTGTTGATACAGTTGTAGGGCAGGCACCTTTCAGAGGTGGTAGTATGGACAAAAACAAGGAAAGAATGTCCAGTAAACATGGGCTCTAAAAGGCATATTTTAAGAGCTTTGAGCACTGGTTCAATGGAGAACATATGTTTCTCACAAAAGAAAAGATGAACAACTGCTCACAGCTCCTCAGGTACGCCTTTGAGAGTCCATGTTTACGGGGCATTTCTTCCTTGTTTAGGTCCATACTACCGCCTCTGTAAGCTGCCTGCCCTACAACCATAGAAATAATATACCACTACATGTATTCCACTGTAAGAGGTATCAGAAGGGTTTCATTCATAACTTTGGACTCTTTCTTTTCAGGTACCGAGACCCTTACCTCAAATTAATCCATTTATCCCTCTCCGTCATCCTAGAACGTTTGTACCAGCATCACGGAATCAATCTGTAAACTATGTGATTAAAAGTATCCGGGCACCTGGCTGAAAATGACTTACAAGTTCGTGGCGCCCTCCATACGTAATGCTGGAATTCAATATGATGTTGCCCCACCCTGAGCCTTGAGGACAGTTTCCACTCTCTCAGGCATACGTTCAATCAGGTGATGTAAGGTTTCTTGGGGAATGCTGCACTCAGGAGAGGTATCGATGCCGGTCGGTGAGGCCTGTCACAAAGTCGGCGTTCCAAAACATCCCAAAGGTGTTCTGCAAGATGCAAGTCAGGAACTCTGTGCAGGCCAGTCCATTACAGGGATGTTATTGTCGTGTAACCAGTCCGACACAGGCCGTGCATTATGAACACGTGCTCGATCGTATTGGAAGACGCCATCGCAATCCCCAAATTGCTATTCAACAGTGGGAAGCAAGAAGGTGCTTAAAACATCAATGCAGGCCTCTCCTATGATAGTGTCATGCAAAACCATAAGGCCCTCCGTGAAAAGAAACGACCACACCCTAACACCACGGCCTCCGAATTTTACTTTTGGATCTACACACGTTGGCAGATAACATTCACCGGGCATTCGCCATACCCAGACCATGCGATCGGATCGCCACATTCTATACCGTGATTAGTCACTCCACAAAACGTTTTTCCACTGTCCAGTCATCCAATGTTTACGCTCCTTACAGCAAGCGAGGCGTCGCTTAGCATTTACCGGCGTGATGTGAGGCTTGAATAGCCGATCGACCATTAAATGCAAGTTTTCTCACCTCACGTGTAACTGTCATAGTAATTGCAGTGGATACTGATACAGTTTGGAGTTCCTGTGTGATGGTCTGGATGAATGTTTCCCTGCCGGCCGGTGTGGCTGAGCGGTTCTAGGCGCTTCAGTCTGGAGCCGCGCGACGGCTACGATCGCAGGTTCAAATCCTGCCTCTGGCATGGATGTGTGTGATGTCCTTAGGTTGCCGGCCGCGGTGGTCTCGCGGTTCTAGGCGCGCAGTCCGGAACCGAGAGACTGCTACGGTCGCAGGTTCGAATCCTGCCTCGGACATGGATGTGTGTGATGTCCTTAGGTTAGTTAGGTTTAAGTAGTTCTAAGTTCTAGGGGACTAATGAACACAGCAGTTGAGTCCCATAGTGCTCAGAGCCATTTGAACCATTTTTTTTGTCCTTAGGTTAGTTAGATTTAAGTAGTTCTACGTTCTAGGGGACTGATGACCTCAGCAGTTAAGTCCCATAGTGCTCAGAGCCATTTGAACCATTTTTTTAATGTCTAACTATTACACACTACGACCCTCTTCAACTGTCGGCGGTCTCTGTCAGTCAACAGACGAGGTCGGCCTGTACGCTTTTGTGCTGTACGTGTCCTTTCACGTTTTCACTTCTCTATCACATGGGAAATAGTGGACCTAGAGAGTGTGGAAATCTCGCGTACAGACGTATGACACAAGTGACAACCAGTCCCTGACCACGTTCGAAGTCCGTGAGTTCCGCGGAGCGCCCCATTCGTCTCTCTCCCAATGTCTCATGACTACTGAGATTGACGATATGGAGTACGTGGCAGTAGGTGGCAGCACAATGCACTTTATATGAAAAACGTATGTTTTTGGGGGTGGCCGCATACTTTTGGTCTCATAGCGTATGTGCATAGATTTACAGACACTAGCACCTGTAACTCTGACGCTCAGTAGCGTCGTTGTATGACGTTTCCAGACATGGGTTCCTGCGTAAAATTTGATCTACGAAGTTCCCTCTGCAGCCTCTTCTTTTTTTTTTTTATAGTCATCAGTCTACTGACTGGTTTGATGCGGTCCGCCACGAATTCCTTTCCTGTGCTAACCTCTTCATCTCAGAGTAGCACTTGCAACCTAAGTTCTCAATTATTTGATGGATGTATTCCAATATCTGTCTTCCTCTACAGTTTTTGCCCTCTACAGCTCCCTCTTGTACCATGGAAGTCATTCCCTCATGTCTTAGCAGATGTCCTATGATAGTGTCCCTTCTCCTTATCAGTATTTTCCACATATTTCTTTCCTCTCCGATTCTGCGTAGAACCTCCTCCTTCCTTACCTTATCAGTCCACCTAATTTTCAACATTCGTCTATAGCACCACATCTCAAATGCTTAGATTCTCTTCTGTTCCGGTTTTCCCACAGTCCATGTTTCACCACCATACAATGCTGTACTCCAGACGTACATCCTCAGAAATTTCTTCCTCAAATTAAGGCCGGTATTTGATATTAGTAGACTTCTCTTGGCCAGAAATGCCTTTTTTTGCCATAGCGAGTCTGCTTTTGATGTCCTCCTTGCTCCGTCCGTCATTGGTTATTTTACTGCCTAGGTAGCAGAATTCCTTAACTTCATTGACATCGTGACTATCAATCCTGATGTTAAGTTTCTCGCTGTTCTCATTTCTACTACTTCTCATTACCTTCGTCTTTCTTTGATTTACTCTCAAACCATACTGTGTACTCATTAGACTGTTCATTCCGTTCAGCAGATCATTTAATTCTTCTTCACTTTCACTCAGGATAGCAATGTCATCAGCGAATCGTATCATTGATATCCTTTCACCTTGTATTTTAATTCCACTCCTGAACCTTTCTTTTATTTCCATCATTGCTTCCTCGATGTACAGATTGAAGAGTAGGGGCGAAAGGCTACAGCCTTGCCTTACTCCCTTCTTAATACGAGCACTTCGTTCTTGATCGTCCACTCTTATTATTCCCTCTTGGTTGTTGTACATATTGTATATGACCCGTCTCTCCCAATAGCTTACCCCTACTTTTTTCAGAATCTTGAACAGCTTGCACCATTTTATATTGTCGAACGCTTTTTCCAGGTCGACAAATCCTATGAACTTGTCTTGATTTTTCTTTAGCCTTCCTTCCATTATTAGCCGTAACGTCATAATTGCTTGTTACAGAACTCAATTAGTCTTTCTCCTCTTTCATTCCTTGTCCCAAGCCCATATTTTCCTGTAACCTTTTCTTCTACTCCATCCCCTACAACTGCATTCCAGTCGCCCATGACTATTAGATTTTCGTCCCCCTTTACATACTGCATTACCCTTTCAATATCCTCATACACTTTCTCTACCTGTTCATCTTCAGCTTGCGACGTCGGCATGTATACCTGAACTATCGTTGTCGGTGTTGGTCTGCTGTAGATTTTCTGCAGCCTCTACAAGTGTGTAACATGAACTGTGAAATCTCCTGTGTACTTTCCTTTTCGCGTTATGTGTCAGCACCGCCACAATGCAGCATACAGTTCCGCGCTGGGCTGTGGTATTAATGTTTCCACTTGTGAGTCTACGCCAAAGAAAATCGTAAACAGGTGAGATAAAAGAGGCAGCTAACGGCTTAAAATCAGTTACTCACACCATCTCATTTCAGATTTTCCACCCTTCTTTGCGAGTCATAACCTCTGTAACCATAACTCATTTTTAATGTGATGTCACTTGGCAACATGCAAATGAGATTAAAGTAGCTAATTACTAACAATGAAAATAAAATGTTTAATTCAATTAAAAAAAGCTTCTTTTAAGGAATTTATATCGGTGACCCATTCATTTTTTGTTTTGTTTTCAGCGATACACTTTCAGAGACATAAGCGATATTCTTTTCATTTCACGGCAAGCCTGAGGGTCGGAACGCTCTATTGGTTCAAATGGCTCTGATCACTATCGGACTTAACACCTGTGGTCATCAGTCCCCTAGAACTTAAAACTACTTAAACCTAACTAACCTAAGGACATCACACACATCCATGCCCGAGGCAGGATTCGAACCTGCGACCGTAGCATTCGCGCGGTTCCGGACTACAGCGCCTAGAACGGCATGGCCACCGCTGCCGGCGAACGCTCTATTGTAGCGGTCTGTGACACCGTTAGGCAGCCGCAGAAGGTGCGGTAATTTGTCGCTGCCAGACTCTTTCCACAGTCTAGACGAATTCATTGACTCGTTGCAAAGAAAAGGCGGATGAAACTAAAAGTACTTGTTAGGTAAAAGTGCGTATTTAGCACTACATTACGAGACAGTAATATATGCGTCCGAGCGGCTTGGCGATCAAGGCCAGACTTCCCTCATTGAGTTCTAGACCGACAAGCCCTTTTTGTGCCCGAAAACCAGGTAGTAAATTCCTACCAGCACCGACAGTATCTTGCGACACCCTGCACAAATACAGAACATTCCGCTTACCTAATTTGTATAAATAATACGAATACAAATAATAAAAACACACAGTTTGGTCACATACCAAGGAAATAAAATGATAAATGAGAACATGCTCATTTTCCACAAAAAACAAAAGCTCAGAGGGCCATAGACACGGGTTCACGGGTAGATGACGTGTTTCTTGACTTCCGCAAGGCGTTCGATACAGTTCCCCTCAGTCGTTTAATTGACAAAGTAAGAGCATATGGACTATCAGACCAATTGTGTGATTGAACTGAAGAGTTCATAGATAACAGAACGCAGCATGCCATTCTCAATGGAGAGAAATCTTCCGAAGTAAGAGTGATTTCAGGTGTGTCACAGGGGAATGTCGTAGGACCGTTGCTTTTCACAATATATATAAATGACCTTGTGGATAACATCGGAAACTCACTGAGGCTTTTTGCAGATGATGCTGTAGTATATCGAGAGGTTGTAACAATGGAAAATTGTACTGAAATGCAGGAGGATCTGCAGCGAATTGACGCGTGGTGCAGAGAACGGCAATTGAATCTCAATGCAGACAAGTGTAATTTGCTGCGAATACATAGAAAGAAAGATCCCTTATCATTTAGCTACAATATAGCAGGTCAGCAACTAGAAGTAGTTAATTCCATAAATTATCTGAGAGTGGGCATTAGGAGTGAATTGAAATGGAATGACCATATAAAATTAATCGTCGGTAAAGCAGATGCCAGATTGAGATTCATTGGAAGACTCCTAAGGAAATGCAGTGCGAAAACAGAGGAAGTGGGTTACAGAAGACTTGTTCGCCCACTGCTTCAATACTGCACACCGGTGTGGGATCCGTACCAGATAGGGTTGATAGAAGAGAGAGAGAGAAGATCCAATGGAGAGCACAGCGCTTCGTTACAGGATCATTTAGTAATCGCGAAAGCGCTACGGAGATGATAGATAAACTTCAGTGGAAGACTCTGCAGGAGAGGTGCTCAGTAGCTCGGTACCGGCTGTTGTTAAAGTTTCGAGAACATACCTTCACCGAAGAGTCAAGCAGTATATTGCTCCCTCCTACTTATATCTCGCGAAGAGACCATGAGTATAGAAGCAGAGAGATTAGAGCCCACACAGAAGCATACCGACAATCCGTCTTTCCACGAACAATACGAGACTGGAATAGAAGGGAGAACCGATAGAGGTACTCAGGGTACCCCCCGCCACACAGCGTCAGGTGGCTTGCGGAGTATGGATGTAGATGTAATAATTGAATAATTATCAGCACTAAAGTCTGTTTCCCGTGGAACAACAAAGATCTTCGAAATCGGTTGTTTAGGGATTCTCACTGCTGTGAGCGCTGTAACAACTTGCACCAATTGATCAGAACCTGGTCTGTGTGAACAGTGATCTCAGGCCCCGACTCGACGGTGGCAAGTTGTCCTTCAGGAGAAATCCAGCCTGTAGACTGTCCTTATTTGATACAACTCTGTTTTCTGCTGCAAATGTGGTAGGTAGTCCTCTGACCAACAGTTCGACACATATTGCTTACACTTCTGCGTGAGCTGCCATCTCGACAACCTTGTTAGTGGCTCTGAAAATGAGCATGGCTCTGAGAGTTATCAAGGGTTCTTCCTTCTCAGGAAGTTGCGTAAAAAGCTGAGAAATCAAACATGCTTCAGTTTAACTTAGAAGTGTGTATGACTCACTACAACTGCGAGCGGAACAGGAAGCGAAACAAGTTTTGTATTGGGTACCCACCGCCACGCACCGTACGGTGGCTTGCGCAATATTTACTTCCAGGCAGATGTAGAAATTTACTATTAATTCTAGTTACATGATCCTTAGAAGAGAGAATCATGGGGCACTTCTGACCTTGATCCAACTGGCTGCCAACGCTGAACAAATGGCTCTGAGCACTATGGGACTTAACATCTGAAGTCATCAGTCCAATATAATTTAGAACTACTTAAACCTAACTAACCTAAGGACAACACAAACATCCATGCCCGAGGCAGGATTCGAACCTGCGGTCGTGCGGTTCCAGACTGAAGCGCGTAAAACCGCTCGACCACACTGGCCGGCGAACGGTGAACAACTGTTCCTCGTCGACAAAGAGATGAAGTGAGTTCAGTTTGTTTTTATTGGGGTTGTTCGGGCATACTGTACTTCTTCAGAGTCCCTGTAACAGTTCTCCTGTAACACGGAACTAATAACTGTCTCTGATGCTGCGTGAAGCTTCCCGTGGTCACATTTCCACTATTTCTCTCAGTGGGGTGTTCCCTGCGATTGTTTATATTTCTCAATATACGAGGGTAATCCCAAAAGTAAGGTCTCCTATTTCTTATAAGTACATAGACCCGTTTATTTCTACAATAGTTTACATCAGTTTACAGCTTGAACATTTAGCTATTTTTCGACATAATCACCATTTCTGTCGACGCGGTGGCAGTTTTTGTATGCCCATGTCATACCAGCTCGCCGCCATGCTGTTCGTCTTGAATTTCGGTCCCACCAGCTGCAAACTCTCTCCACCACTTACAAACATTTTTGACATCCATGCACGACTCAGCATACACTTACGTCAATTAGCGATGGATTTCAATCGGTGCAGTGCCGTTTGCGTTGAAAAACTGAATAACTGCGCACAATTTGCACTTGGCGGTAACATGCACGGGAGCTCCATTCTGAGCTGCTGCCAAGACAAGATTGAGAGCCTCAGCGCGGTGTGCGCATGTTTACACACAGCTCGTGAAACACTCTGCATAACACTGTGACCAATTGCCACACAAACAGAGCTCTGTACTTATAAAACAATAGGAGACTTTACTTTTGGGATTAGTCTCGTATATGCCCCAACTCTTTGCCACGTTGACCGTCACGAATAACATTGGACTATTTCCTTTACAGTGCAAGTATTATCGAATAAGCAAACAAGGTGATTATGTCTCTCCGCCATGTAAGCTGATTCATCTTCATAATTCATGGTGATAACAACCCATGCTGAGGGTGACTGATGAAGCTAGCAAGGGCCTGTCCACAATAGCTTACTGTCTCCAACGCGCTGTGCCGAGATTCACCTTGAAATTATATCACTGAGTAAAGTGTTCAGTGATGTCTTCCTTGAGGCATTAAACACAACTCGAAGTCTCGAAGCCCATCTTGATTCTTTAAACACTATGTGCTGTGGCATGTAATACGTGAAGTGTTCCGTAACTGTTGTTACAAGTTCCTTTTGATCCAAATCTTCATACTGCTTAATAAAAAAAACATACTATATCTGTTACTCTGGCGGTCGCTCCAGCCTGCTCTGTAAGGGCACATTTATGCTGCTTCTTCGCTGCTGGCATCTCGCTGCCCGCTGCTGCCACATCGAACCTCGTTGATCTTCGGGAGCACTGTTACGTCTACGCTGCAGCTTCGCTGGTAGTAACTATCTAGCACCTGCTCACATATATAACAGAGTGCCACGAGAGTCAAACGCGGCACTGCTAGAGTGAACCTCACTCAAGTTTCAGGGCTCGCTTCGATGGCTGCGGCGCGAATCACAAACCAGTTCTATGTCATCGCCTGGATAGGATAGTATGGAGCAGCGGGCCGAGTGCTGATGGTGCAGGTTAAGCACTGGTAAGACTCAATGGGGCTGTTTTCGTCATCTTCGGGCCATGCCTCACGAGCTGCGAGAAGCGAGGAGGCAGCGTAATCGTACCCTAAGAGTTGCAATCAACATGCATCACAATGTATGAAATCTCCCTGTCCTGCATGATTATTTTTTACTCCGCTTTCACCACGAATCTACCTTTGAATGGGAACATTTTAGGTTAGACTTTAGCGTGACTGTTGCTGACATGGAATGAACAAGTTTACTGTATCAGTCACTGTTTATTTACCTCCACGACGCGTTTCGAAGGTTTAAAACTACATCATCAGGTGGATTTACATTAGTTAGTACGACGTGTGTGTGTTGTGTTGCGATTTTTGGAGAAACTCGTGACACTGTCTAGTGGAGAAACAAAATACTGTTTCAGAACATAGTCTTGGGTTTTTTTTGACTAAAAACTAAACGTATACCAACGTTAAAAATAAAATAAGTATCCACCTTTTGCATATCTCTGAATAGCTCTTGCAAAATGTTCCTCCCATGAGCGCTCTTCTTCTGTCCGCACAGAAACTGACGTGATTTATTCTTGGTGCCAGAACCGTTCGACCTGAATGTTTAGGTTGTCATTCCGTGCGAAGCACTGGATTTGATTGAGTGGGGAGGTATCTTCCCTGACACAATCCAACCAAACGATTTGTTCTCTTGGACTGGGTCGTTCCCTCTGCTTAGCTGACTAGGTTCCAAGACATTAAAATAGATCGAAGCTCCTAGCAGAAGATCAGTCTCACCAGGTTCATTGAATGAAGGAAATGCTAACTTTATGTGCTTAAGAAGCTGCCAGGTGGAGATTTCAAGGGATGCTGCCGGGAATGGCCAAGTGATCTGTGGTAGTAATGCGCAGACAGTATTTGTGCGGTTGTCAGAAATTTTTAAAGAAATGTACACCCCACGAACTTGCGATGATTCTATAGTTTTAACATAGTTGATGACACTTATAGGTATCGGATGACAGCTGAGCTGTAGTCCCATCCGATCACCTAAGCTACTATACACGAAATTCATTTGTAAGGCACAGCCAAGAAGTGCTCTGCGTTGGTACATCTTCCCATTCTTGTCGGCGTTATTTAAAAGGAAAGCTGATATAGTACTTCTGCGTGTAGGAGGTTTCGTTGAACTGCGCAGTACGTTTGCTGTTGCTTTGTACCCATTTCATGTTTTCTGTCATCACTGTAAATGGCCTTTTCCTTGCGCAGAAGCGTATTGAAGTACTTGTTACAAATGCGGCAGCTGGCAGCGCGACATGCTTTCTGGCTATGATTCGGGCCCAGGCAGTTGAAACAAAGCTTTTGCGTATTCACAAAGCCTTCTCTGCTTGCAATATCGTTCTATCTGAACTTAAGCTACCTAGTTGCTTTGTGCGTTGAGTCACAGAATTCACAGAAGGCAGGAGCAGCGAGAAATGTTCGCCGAGAACCGTAATTTTGTCTTCGTAGGCAGTTGCTAGGACTGGCGCACCGTTTCCTGTCAATGAATTAACTCTGACGTCTTTCAGCTAGTTTCCAGAATTGTCACCAGACTTCGCAGAAGAGGAAATCTTGTGTCAACTATTTTACGTTCATAGTGTTTCCACATATTCACACTAATGCTTTCCAGCAAATTTTGTGATACTATTACCTTATGCAATAGGATGCCGACCTGTCTGACCTCAACTGCTTTCAGATGTTTCATCAGTTAGTTGATTAATGTAGTTTTGACGTTTGGACGGATTCAGATATTCTCTTGTATGGAAATCAACGGTTAATTTAGGAACGTTATAATTTTGAAAAATCTGGTCTCCAGCTGTGTTTAAGTTATTTTCTGTAACAGGTACGTTCCAATCAGTTTACAAGCACGCATTTAGTTTATTACTAATACTGAAACAAAGTGTTTATTTAAAATGAAAAACAGTATAAGAAGCAAATTCATTTCTTTTAGGAAATATTTAGCTGTGATACCTTCACTTCTTTCATAAAGAGAGATACACTGTCAGAGACATTTCGCTAACAGCTACATTTGTGGCGTTTCACGACAGGCGTAAGTTGGTCAGAAAGTTCACTTTTAGCTCTCTTTGAGCTAATTGCGATTAATAAGTTAACGAATTCAAATTTTCCTGCAAAAATTATTGCCTCACAGACAGAAGTGCAACGAAACTGTTGTGTCCCCTCTGTAGTCAAGGACTCGTTAACTGGACACAGTCAGCTGTACAGCAGTCGGAGCTAGGTTCATTCGTTCTTTTGATATTTTATAAATATTCGGAGAATGTGTCCATATCATGTCAGACAATCAGTTGGTTGCCTGTAACATTCTGAAAAACGTAATATTGTCGCCTTCTTATAGCAGTGGAACCGATCTCTCTTGCTATCATTCCGTACAATCCCTAACGATGAGGCAGTCGTCACCTCGGTTATCAAGCATTTCAGTCACCTTATGTGCGTGCTATTCTTTATCCAAAACTTACATTTAGAGAAAACTCTTGCGAAATCGTAAATTAACATAACAATGACACCATCTGAATATCGGTTACTGTTAGCAGTGATAATTCCTTGGACACCTTGAAGTGGGTTAGACACAGATCTCAGTGTTTTCATCTCACTTCAACTTATTTTTTACTATCTTGAGGCACAGGAAGTAGACTAGTCAGCTGTGAGTAATCGGTCCATCAGTGGACTGATGTATGACCCTAACCACAGGACGAAATGCAGCTACGTTTTCCTGTGCGAAGAATTTATGTTAAAACTACACTACATCGACAACGATATGATGCACAAAACATGCAGAGATGATGTTCACAGGGGCATTGAGTTGTCTACGACTATCTAGTTCCTTCATATAACATCAGGAATAAGCACTCAGTCCACAAGTGGCACATCGGGACTGTCCGACCGCCGTGTCATCCTCAGCTGAGGATGCGGATAGGCTTGGCGTGAGGTCAGCACACCGCTCTCCCAATCGTTATGTGACCTCTGGAGTGACGACATAACTTCAACAAAATGCCAAAGAGTTCAGTCCCCCAGACAAATAAAATAATATTACAGTATATGATAACATATTACATCCATAAAATAAAAGAATCAAAATTTATGATTACAGGACTAAACTGTCCTCCTGTACGTATATCGTGTGTCACGATGATGACGGCTGCGCATACTCTCTTCCTGCAACACGTTTTAGTAGAACAAGAGTGAAGTTCTCAAGGAACTTCCCATTCCCCGCGTACCCACAACTATGTATGTGATGTAATTTCTAAGACTTTCCCGGCGATTTGTTGACATCTCGTAAAATCGGGTCTACTGCCGGTGGTCCGCGTCTTCCCAACACGATATTTCGACGTCGTAACTCGGCGTCTTCATCAGGTGTTCCCTGAGACTGGTTGGCGAGCTGACCTCGTCCCATATTTCTGCCTGGGTGGTGTGTGGTGCTCGCTATGCCGTCCGCGCCCGCTGTGGCCATTTCTGTCGGAGGTATCAGTCTCTAGGCGCTTCCTCTTCGGTCCGCGCCCGTTGCGGCTCTCTTCTGAGGTATCGGACGTCCCAAGGCGTTCCCTATTGGGTCCGCGCCCGATAGGCGCGATCCTACCACTGTCATGGCTCTGCTGAAGCTCCTTATGCTGTCCGCGACCGCGGCGAGTTTCTCTCGTGGCCGAGCCATTGTCCTGGCCTTCTGAACCCGGTATGCGCCTGTGAGGTGCGCTTCCTGTGGCATCCGGCTGTTGTTGGAGCTGCATATTATGATGGCCATCCTCCAAGGAGCTTGCTGCCGCCTGGTGTCGCGTATGCCTTTCTGTTCCGTTACTTATACCCTTGGACGTCTGTAGTTCATTCCTGGAGGATGGAACTTCCTTCCGTTGTTTCTGTAGTAGTTCCAAAGCAGGATTCCACGCAGTACTAAGCTGATATCCTGCTTCTCGGTTGATCAAGTTCTCCGTCATCTTGATTTCAATTGATTTATTAATGACACTAGCCCAGAATCGGGGGGTCTGAGCCAGGATCCTAGTTTGGTCATACTCCATGGTGTGCTCAAGGTCGAGGCAATGTTCTGCTATTGCAGATTTAGTTACCTGTCGTAACCTGGTGTGTCTCTGGTGTTCTTTACATCTTATTTCAACTGTTCTTGTAGTTTGACCGATGTAAGCCATCCCGCATTCACACGGTATATGGTAGACACCAGGTTTCCTTAACCCCAAATCATCCTTGACAGATCCAAGGAGCGTCCTGATCTTGTTAGGTGGGCAGAACACACTCTTGATATTGTGTTTCTTCAGGATTCTGCTGATCTTGGCAGATATAGGCCCCGCATATGGTAGAAAGGCTACTTTCCTGCTCTCTTCTTCTTGCTCCTCTACTGTTGCCTCAGGTCGTCTGGTGGGACAGAGCGCTTTGCGGATGTCCCTGGTGGAGTATCCATTGTCTGTGAACACTCTTTGTAGATGTTCTAATTCCGCTGTCAGGCTGTCTGTGTCAGAGAGTGTTTTGGCTCGGTGCACGAGTGTTCTCAGCACTCCATGCTTCTGTGCTGGGTGATGGAAGCTGTCAGCCTGTAGATATAAGTCAATGTGTGTTGGTTTCCTGTACACACTGTGGCCTAAGGTGCCGTCTGCCTTCCTCTTTACCAGGACATCGAGGAACGGGAGCGACCACCACTCTCTAGTTCCATGGTGAACTTGATGTTGGGGTGTCTTGTGTTCAGATGGTCCAGGAACTCATCCAGTCTTCTCTTGCCATGTGGCCAGATGACGAATGTATCATCAACGTATCTGAAGAAACACGTCGGCTGGTAGGCAGCAGTTGTAAGTGCCTCATCCTCGAATTTCTCCATAAACAGATTCGCCACTACCGGAGATAAGGGGCTGCCCATGGCCACTCCCTCAGTCTGCTCATAGAATTGGCCTCCACAAAGGAAGTACGTCGATGTCAAAATATGCTTGAAGGGATCCAGAAAGGCTCCGTCAAATTTCTCACCAATAATATCGAGTGTGTCCTGAAGTGGTACCCTGGTGAACAGAGACACCACATCAAAACTGACCATGATGTCTGTGTCCGAGATCCGTAGGTTGTTGAGACGTTCCACAAAGTCCGAGGAGTTGCGGATGTGGTGGACACACTTTCCCACATATGGTGCCAACATCTTCTTAAGGTGGGAGGCTGTAGGGTAGGTGGCTGCGCTGATATTACTGACAATCGGGCGAAGTGGTACACCCTGTTTATGGATCTTAGGTAATCCATACAGTCTGGGTGGTACCGGTGCTTTAGCTTTTAATTGTTTGACCACTCGTGCACCGAGCCAAAACACTCTCTGACACAGACAGCCTGACAGCGGAATTAGAACATCTACAAAGAGTGTTCACAGACAATGGATACTCCACCAGGGACATCCGCAAAGCGCTCTGTCCCACCAGACGACCTGAGGCAACAGAAGAGGAGCAGGAAGAAGAGAGCAGGAAAGTAGCCTTTCTACCATATGCGGGGCCTATATCTGCCAAGATCAGCAGAATCCTGAAGAAACACAATATCAAGAGTGTGTTCTGCCCACCTAACAAGATCAGGACGCTCCTTGGAACTGTCAAGGATGATTTGGGGTTAAGGAAACCTGGTGTCTACCATATACCGTGTGAATGCGGGATGGCTTACATCGGTCAAACTACAAGAACAGTTGAAATAAGATGTAAAGAACACCAGAGACACACCAGGTTACGACAGGTAACTAAATCTGCAATAGCAGAACATTGCCTTGACCTTGAGAACACCATGGAGTATGACAAAACTAGGATCCTGGCTCAGACCCCCCGATTCTGGGCTAGTGTCATTAATGAATCGATTGAAATCAAGATGACGGAGAACTTGATCAACCGAGAAGCAGGATATCAACTTAGTACTGCGTGGAATCCTGCTTTGGAACTACTACAGAAACAACGGAAGGAAGTTCCATCCTCCAGGAATGAACTACAGACGTCCAAGGGTATAAGTAACGGAACAGAAAGGCATACGTGACACCAGGCGGCAGCAAGCTCCTTGGAGGATGGCCATCATAATATGCAGCTCCAACAACAGCCGGATGCACCAGGAAGCGCACCTCACAGGCGCATACTGGGTTCAGAAGGCCAGGACAATGGCTCGGCCACGAGGGAAACTCGCCGCGGTCGCGGACAGCATAAGGAGCTTCAGCAGAGCCATGACAGTGGTAGGATCGCGCCTATCGGGCGCGGACCCAATAGGGAACGCCTTGGGACGTCCGATACCTCAGAAGAGAGCCGCAACGGGCGCGGACCGAAGAGGAAGCGCCTAGAGACTGATACCTCCGACAGAAATGGCCACAGCGGGCGCGGACGGCATAGGGAGCACCACACACCGCCCAGGCATAAATATGGGACGAGGTCAGCTCGCCAACCAGTCTCAGGGAACACCTGATGAAGACGCCGAGTTACGACGTCGAAATATCGTGTTGGGAAGACGCGGACCACCGGCAGTACACCCGATTTTACGATATGTATGTGATGTTTGATTAACTGTAGTATTTCTAATTTTGGACAAAGATTTTCGACTGGCAAAACTGTGGAGCCTGACAGTGGGGAAACGTTCTCTGGACTTAAAGCCCCCAGACAACATGGCGAAACGGTTGTCTCTGGCTCAGATTTTGCATATGTACTCTGCAACGAACAATTACGCAGATTTAAGACGGAGATTAGCAGTCGCGTTTACAGGAAACTGACCTTCTCTGTTAACCGTCACAAGAATAAACAATAAATCCGCCCCTACTGCAAGTGTTTCGCACGCGAAAGGAATGGATAGATCCCGAAATATGCATACCGATGGTATAGATATAGTGTGTTGGGAAGCCGAAATCTCAAAGGCAGAGATTCTAACATTTCAAGCCCAGTACTGCACAGAATAACGAAAAATCCGAAATTAAAGCCATACCATCCTCGTTTGGTAAATGAACGTTACGTCGAATAAACGAGATGTCGATGATCCGGATGGGCGCTTGGAGGATGCAGCCAAATGGCCGGGAATGCTGAAAGGAAGTCCAGCTATGGAAGAACACAGCATTTGGACAGCTCAGGCCAAATTTCAAGTTTCGAAAAGTGTTAACAGACTCAATTTTTCGTATTGATGGGAACATAACCCTGTTGCAAAGATCAGTGTGCATGAGAAAATTCCTGATGACATGGTTTGGGGTGATGTCTCGATGATGATTTGACTGGTTCATTCTTTCTCGATGTAATATTACTTGAGAAAGTCGCCTTAAATTGCTTACAGGCGCTGAGTATCCTTAGCTGCACAAGCGGACATTACCAGTGCGGGAGTAGCTGAACGAAACATACACGGACCGCTGGATCCGTCGAAGTGGGTCTGTGGACTGACTTGCTCGATCTGCAGATTTGACACCACCTGGGCTGCTTTAAAGAATAAAGTGTATCAACGACACAAACGAAGTTTGGACGTAGTTGGGGAATCTATACTCCACAGGATACCAGTAATGGTCTGATCAGATGCTTGTGACAGCGTTGCTCTTCGTTTCCTGGCATATATCAATTTGGATGGTAGGTTGGTGGAATACGCAATCGAGAACATAGATTAAAATTCTCGTAGCGAAATGTATGAGAATTATGTGTTTATGTTCAATTTCTGTTGGTAGTTTCTTTACTGCAGTCTTTAACACATCACATCATAGACATACAGGGCGACAATTATTAAACTATGCGAAATAAATTCGACATAACTTCTGAACGTTTTGTGTTAGGACGTTCAAACTGCTCGGTTGGCCGCGGGGCATTATGGGAATTAGTATTAGCACTCGCAGCCCGCTTTCATTTGGTAATAATCGGTGCGATGTTCCTTGATGGCACGGTGACTACCGAAGCGTACGTGAAGGTTTTTGGAAGATTATTTCATCTCCATTATCCAAAACGACCCTTATTTAGACAGAATGTAATTCATACAAGACGGTGCTCGATTCCATCGAAGCAGGAGACTGTTTAATTACCTGGAGGAGCACACTGGGACTGCATTCTGGCTCTGGGCTGCCCAGAGGCCACTGGAATTGGCCTCGATTAGCAGTCATATTCTCCCGATCTGAGACATCCGAGTCCTTTTTGTGGGGCTATATCAAAGACAAAGTGTACAGTAATAACCGCAAAACCATTGCTGAGATGAATACTGCCATTCAGGAGGTCATCGACAGCTTCGATGCTCCGACACCTCAGCTAGTCATGCAGAATTCCGCTATTCGTCTGCGCCACATCATTGCCAATGATGGCAGGCATATCGAACATGTCATAACCTAAATCGTAATATCTGTAGTGGCGTTTACATGTTGAATAAAGCGAGTGCACGCCGTAGTTTGTAACGAATTCCGTTTTATTTTCCATGCAGTTCGATAACTGTCACGCTGTACGTAACAGTCATCCTGTATTTCTGTTCAATCAAAATTATATCAGACTGGCTCCATAGATGTTATAAATTTCAGTCTTCACCTTTGCGTTCATTTGCAAAACCTGCAACGATTCACCGATACTGAGTACTTTGTGCGCTGAGCCCTTGAAACATTCAGCAAAGGTGGAACTGTTAATATCATATATCGTCGTGCTGACCTTACTTGCTTCCCGTTTGAAAAGTATTAAAGTTAATCAATGAAGCAGTTAGTTTGGTATATATCTAACTGTGAAATTGGTTCTGATTTACGTGTATATGTGTTAGCAGCCGTTGTAAACTATTATTGTCTCTGTAACTTATTCTCATTTTTGTATTCCTGAAGTAGCGAGTATTGCGTCGGAAACAGAACCTAAATGTGAACGTACTAGCAACTACTTTTCTTCTGTTCGCGTGTATCACTGGTACAAGTTATTTCTTCTTTGTTCTGGGACTTCGTTTATTGGATTCCTTTTGAAACATGAGTTCATAACATTATTCTCGTGTATTTTGTCGTCAAAAAAAATTAAAGCATTGTCGATGCATGTATAATGATAAAGTATTTTCTCCCCTGTCTGAGCAAACCTGTGGCAGACTGGTCTATTGTTCGCCTTCCTATGAAATTTTCCAAACCACAACCAGCCCTAAAGAGCCATATAAATTTCCTAAGCTAAGTAACGCTGAAGAAAAATTGGCTGCGTTGTCGTGTCCAACGTGTGCATAATGAGTGAAATTTTGCCGGATCTTGTTATAACTACTAGAAGAAAAGTCCTTGCAGATAAATTATTTTCTACATTGTTACTTTTTTAGAAGCATTTGCTACCAAGTCCGTCCCAGCATACTCTTCCAGAAACGAAAAACCGAACATGAACACAGATTCCAGAATGAGTTTCCACTCTGTACCGGATTGTACGCTGATTTGAGAATTCCTGGCAGATTAACACCTACTATTGGACCAAGACTCGAACATGGAACCTTTTCCTTTCACGGACGAGTACTCTACCGATACTTTCCCTATCTGTTTACCTGTTTCTTCATTGCTTTGTCTTCATCAGTTGTCACATATCATCTCTCAAATTTAATCTACGAAAACTTCACTCACGTTTCTTCTTACATAGGCTGGCAAGTCCCCTGACCGAACGCTCTGAGCTACTGTGCCGGCAATCCTGAATGTGATTTTTCCAAGCACGACTTATGACCCGCCCTCATAGCTTTACTTCCGCCAGTACATCATCTCCTACCTTCCAGACTTCACAGAAGTTCTTATTACTTTCGGGACTAGCATTTCTGGAAGAAAGGATGTTGCGGAGACATGGCTTAGCCACTGTCTGAACACATTTTGTAACCAGTTCTTTCACTCTTACAACAGAGCCACTCTGTAGTAGCCCGTTTCAGGTTCTCATTCAAACCTGATACCGAAAAAAACCGAACTTTTCATAGGATAATGAATTGTCTGCATACACACACATTTTTCTTTACTGCTTCGAATGCTCGCTCATATACCATGGACATCGTCACATTTGGACTTAGAAAGTTCACTTTTATGAGTGCTCAGCGCACAACGTGGCACCTCTACGCCCTGGATGAAGGTTTCAGTTCTTAACAAAATATCGAACATTTCCGTAAACGTCATCTATGTTTGATCTTAAAACGTTTCAAATACAGCAAAATTTCCTAAAATTCATTATTAGTTATACTTAACAAAATTTCATGGGGCTCCAAAACGCCTGATCGGTCGTTACAAGGGCTGACCATCCACTACTTCTGACCCACGCCCAAAATTCCTCTTCCAGTACCAAAGCGCGCGAAATATCTCCTTTCCGACAGACCGAACACCGAAATCGGCAATCAGCTTCCTATTTGGATTCATATAACTCAATACTCTCCATCCTTACGCCATTCTCCATTCTGAAATCAGTTAGGATGAAATTACTTAATAGCAAAATCTTGGACAGCACATAAAACAAATTAACCGTGCTTTTAACTGTCTAAAGTACGGAAGTAAGTTTTATGTTTCTACGATACTGATAACTGGCTGCTTTACAATTTGTATTTTCCTCATTGTATGTGGTTCATATCAAGGCTGCACAACCAGATTCCCACGCTTACTGACTCATAGTTGCTCACAATTTCAGTAATTTCTACTTCACTACATGTTGCATTCACTTCCTCATTCACTCAAACAGCAAAAGAAATTGAAGTGATAATATAAAAAAAATTATCTTTTCAAACATGAGAAATTTATGTAATCTATATTGTTAAATGAAATGTTGTTTCACTTCCTTACTGGCGGCCAATTACTAGGTTTAGGTCATTCTCCGATGCGTTTCTAAAGCATATAAAATGGCTGAATGCTGTCCGTAATGGCAAGTTATAAATTTTAGTTTCTTTAGATATTTTTGAACATTTCTGAGACTACTTCAAATAAAAAACTGAAATTCGTACTATAAATAACTGCAGTTATTAGGAAAGTCCCTACATAATTTCGTGATAATTAGTATACAATAAAGATCTGCATTAATACCATGGTAGATGTGGGAATCTACCTGGATTTGTGGAGTGGTCACATAAGCCTACGCTAACCACACTTAGCCATCAGAAAACGACAGATGTAATATGAAACTTCCTGGCAGATTAAAACTGTGTGCCGGACCGAGACTCGAACTCGGGAACTTTGGATTCGTGGTACTGCAGGAATTAAAGGTGTGAGGACGGGGCGTGAGACGTGTTTGGGTAGCTCAGTTGGTAGAGCAGTTCCCCGCGAAATGCAAAGGTCCCGAGTTCGAGTCTCGGTCCGGCACACAGTTTTAATCTGCCACGAAGTTTCACGTCAGCGCACACACCGCTGTTGAGTGAAAATTTCATTCTGGATGTAATATGGACTTGCAATGTTCGTGTTACACAGTGTGTGTATAGCCGGACTGTGTATAGCCTCGTTAGTGCACCCCTGTTGACTGCTGTTCGTCGCCGAATTTGCATGTCAGTATTACAACTGGACGTTCAGTTATTGGTGACAAGTGGCCTGTTTAGATGCTCCATCGGACAGATTAGCTTTGGCGTGTATGGCATGGCACGTCTAAAACCAGACACACAACCTGGAGGAGGGAGCATTATGGCCCGGAAATATTTTCATGACATTCCTTGGGTGATCTCTCAGTTGTAGAAGGTACTAGGGTTCAACACAACTGTGTATCTGTACTTGAGGACTATGTCCATCCTACGTGCAGTCAGTTTCTCCTCGGCAAGATGGACAATGCAACGAGTCACACAGTTCGCAGTTTACGTGCGTGGGCGAACAGCGCCAGGATCTACATCTACATTTATACTCCGCAAGCCACCCAACTGCGTGTGGGGGAGGGCACTTTACGAGCCACTGTCATTCCCTCCCTTTCCTGTTCCACTCGCGTATGGTTCGCGGGAAGAACGACTGTCTGAAAGCCTCCGTGCGCGCTCGAATCTCTCTAATTTTACATTCGTGATCTCTTCAGGAGGTATGAGTAGGGGGAAGCAATATATTCGATACCTCATCCAGAAACGCACCCTCTTGAAATCTGGCGAGCAAGCTACACCGCGATGCAGAGCGCCTCTCTTGCAGAGTCTGCCACTTGAGTTTGTTAATCATCTCCGTAACGCTTTCACGGTTTCCAAATAACCCTGTGACGAAACGCGCCGCTCTTCTTTGGATCTTCTCTGTGTCCTCCGTCAACCCGATCTGGTACGGATCCCACACTGATGAGCAATACTCAAGTATAGGTCGAACGAGTGTTTTGTAAGCCACCTCCTTTGTTGATGGACTACATTTTCTAAGGACTCTCCCAAAGAATGTCAACCTGGTACCCGCCTTACCAACAATTAATTTTATATGATCATTCCACTCAAAATCATTCCACACGGATACTCCCTGATATTTTACAGTAGTAACTGCTACCAGTTTTTTGTTCCGCAATAATATAATGATACAATAAAGGATCCTTCTTTCTATGTATTCGCAATACATTACATTTGTCTATGTTAAGGGTTAGTTGCCACTCCCTGCACCAAGTGCCTATCCGCTGCAGATCTTCCTACATTTCGCTACAGTTTTCTAATGTTGCAACTTTTCTGTATACTATAGCGTTATCCGCAAGAAGCCGCATGGAACTTCCGACACTATCAACTAGGTCATTTATATATATTGTGAAAAGCAATGGTCCCATAACACTCCCCTGTGCCACGCCAGAGGTTACTTTAACGTCTGTAGACGTCTCTCCATTGATAACAACATGCTGTGTTCTGTTTGGTAAGAACTCTTCAATCCAGCCACACATCTGGTCTGATATTCCGTAGTCTCTTACTTTGCTTATCAGGTGACAGTGCGGAAATGTATCGAACGCCTTCCGGAAGTAAAGAAAAATAGCATCTACTTGGGAGCCTGTATCTAATATTTTCTGGATCTCATGAACAAATAAAGCGAGTTGGGTCTCACACGATCGCCGTTTCCGGAATCCGTGTTGATTCCTACAGAGTAGATTCTGGGTTTCCGAAAACGACATGATACTCGAGCAAAAATAGATCGACGTCAGAGATATAGGTCTATAGTTTTGAGCATCTGCTCGACGACCCTTCTTGAAGACTGGGACTACCTGTGCTCTTTCCCAATCATTTGGAACCTTCCGTTCCTCTAGAGACTTGCGGTACACAATTGTTAGAAGTGCGGCATGTTCTTTCGCGTACTCTGTGTAGAATCGAATTGGTATCCTGTCAGGTCCAGTGGACCAGGATGAGTCCACCATACCCCCTTGGCCACCAGACTACTCAGATTTAAACCCATCCGCGATCGGGCTATTCCTGATATGATCCTCAACCGAGAAAGCTAGAACAGTTGGCGATAGTACTGCAGTCCACTTAGCCCCACATCCATATCGGCACTTCCAGAATATCACTGATTCTTCTGGAACGTTAATAAAGACAGCGGCTAAAGTGACCGCAAGATCGATTTTTGATAAATGTATTGACTACACATGCTCAACAAGTAGTTATTAATCTTAGCATATTTTATGATTTTATTCTTCATTATTTTATTTTTAACTGGAATAATACTATATCTGGCGTTCTACAAGGTAGTGTCATAGGCCCTCTGCTGTTCCTGGTTTATATAAATGATCTAGGTGATAATCTGAGCATCCGCCTTATATTGTTTGCAAATGGGGCTGTAATTTACCGTCTAGTAAAATCATGAGACGATCAATTACACTCCTGGAAATTGAAACAAGAACACCGTGAATTCATTGTCCCAGGAAGGGGAAACTTTATTGACACATTCCTGGGGTCAGATACATCACATGATCACACTGACAGAACCACAGGCACATAGACACAGGCAACAGAGCATGCACAATGTCGGCACTAGTACAGTGTATATCCACCTTTCGCAGCAATGCAGGCTGCTATTCTCCCATGGAGACGATCGTAGAGATGCTGGATGTAGTCCTGTGGAACGGCTTGCCATGCCATTTCCACCTGGCGCCTCAGTTGGACCAGCGTTCGTGCTGGACGTGCAGACCGCGTGAGACGACGCTTCATCCAGTCCCAAACATGCTCAATGGGGGACAGATCCGGAGATCTTGCTGGCCAGGGTAGTTGACTTACACCTTCTAGAGCACGTTGGGTGGCACGGGATACATGCGGACGTGCATTGTCCTGTTGGAGCAGCAGGTTCCCTTGCCGGTCTAGGAATGGTAGAACGATGGGTTCGATAACGGTTTGGATGTACCGTGCACTATTCAGTGTCCCCTCGACGATCACCAGAGGTGTACGGCCAGTGTAGGAAATCGCTCCGCACACCATGATGCCGGGTGTTGGCTCTGTGTGCCTCGGTCGTATGCAGTGCTGACTGTGGCGCTCACCTGCACGGCGCCAAACACGCATACGACCATCATTGGCACCAAGGCAGAAGCGACTCTTATCGCTGAAGACGACACGTCTCCATTCGTCCCTACATTCAGGCCTGTCGCGACACCACTGGAGGCGGGCTGCACGATGTTGGAGCGTGAGTGGAAGACGGCCTAACGGTGTGCGGGACCGTAGCCCAGCTTCATGGAGACGGTTGCGAATGGTCCTCGCCGATGCCCCAGGAGCAACAGTGTCCCTAATTTGCTGGGAAGTGGCGGTGCGGTCCCCTACGGCACTGCGTACGATCCTACGGTCTTGGCGTGCATCCGTGCGTCGCTGCGGTCCGGTCCCAGGTCGACGGGCACGTGCACCTTCCGCCGACCACTGGCGACAACATCGATGTACTGTGGAGACCTCACGCCCCACGTGTTGAGCAATTCGGCGGTACGTCCACCCGGCCTCCCGCATGCCGTCAACTGCACATACGGTTCACGATCACGCTGTCGCGGCATGCTACCAGTGTTAAAGACTGCGATGGAGCTCCGTATGCCACGGCAAACTGGCTGACACTGACGGCGGCGGTGCACAAATGCTGCGCAGCTAGCGCCATTCGACGGCCAACACCGCGGTTCCTGGTGTGTCCGCTGTGCCGTGCGTGTGATCATTGCTTGTACAGCCCTCTCGCAGTGTCCGGAGCAAGTATGTTGGGTCTGACACACCGTTGTCAATGTGTTCTTTTTTCCATTTCCAGGAGTGTATAATTAAAAAACGATACAGAGAGAATTTATGTATGGTTCAAAAAGTGGCAACTGGCACTAAACAAAGAAAAGTTTGAGGTCATGCACATGGGTATTAAATGAAATCCGATAAATTTTGTGTATACGATAAGTCGCACAAACCTAAGGGCTGTCAATTCGACAAAATACCTAGCAATTACGATTACGAGCAACTTCAATTGGAACTACCACATAGCTGATATTGTGGGTAGGGCGAAACAAACACTGCGCTTTGTTGGCAGAACATTTAGAAGATGCGAAAAAGCCGGTCGGGGTGGCCGAGCGGTTCTAGGCGCTACAGTCTGGAACCGCGCGACCGCTACAGTCACAGATTCGAATCATGCCTCGGGCATGGAAGTGTGTGTTGTCCTTAGGTTAACTAGGTTCAAGTCGTTCTAGGGGACTGATGACCTTAGAAGTTAAGTTCCATAGTGCTCAGAAGCATTTGAATTTGATGCGACAAACCCACTAAAGAGACAGCCTACATTACACTTGTCCGTCCTCTGCTGGAATATTGCTAGGTGGTGTGGGTTCCTTACCAGGTAGGATTGACGGAGGACATTGAAAAAGTGCAAGGAAGGACAGCTCGTTTCGTATTATCGCGCAATAGGGGCGAGAGTGTCACTGATAAGATACGCGAGTAGGGGTGGAAGTCACTGAAACAAAGGCGGTTTTCTTTAAGGCGAGATCTGTTCACGAAATTTCAGTCACCAACTTTCTCTTCCGAATGCGAAAATATTTTTTGACACCCACCTATGTAGGGAGAAATGATCATCATAATTAAATAAGAGAAATCATAGCTCTAACGGAAAGATTTAGGTGTTCTTTTTTCCCAAGAGCCATTCGAGAGTGGAATGGTAGAGAAGTAGTATGAAAATGGTTCGATGAACCCTCTGCCAGGCACTTAAGTGTGAATTGCAGAGAGACATGTAGATGTAGATAACGAAACAAATACAGAAATACTGAGAATTGCTGACAGTATGCGCTCATTTGAGATACTTTGCATAGTTATGGACCAAAATTCAATGAGAAAGCACAGTGATTGTAATCCAGCTTAAGTTAGCAGTAACCTCACAGAACTTCCTTTTGCTGTATGTTTCTGTATGAGTAGTATTTAAAGTCAGGCCACACTGGGACTGTTAAAATGCACTGGCGGTGAAATTACTACTTTATTTCTGCCTCATCCCACAAGATAATGAAGAAACTATATTTCAGCTGCTCTGTGGGGAAGAAAATCTTCAGCACTAGAACGGAGGAGAGTTAACGCTACCTGGACTCATTTTTGTGTGGTTGCTTATTGAAACTGATTAGACCCCTGCGACGTATGCCAGAACATAGGTTGCCTCCTTACACGCTATCATGGTTGCAACTGTAAGGTAAGAGACTCTCATTGTTAGTAACTGAAGGTAAAAAAAATTAAGCGACAGTGGAGAAAAATACAGTTTTTACTCTCTTGTCGATCGGTCCAAGAATTGCTAAATATAATTTGAAGCCGTCTAAGCTGCTCTTTTTGATGACGAATGACACTATCTAGGGTTGCACAAGAAAGCAGGCGGTTAGTAACGTAACTGGTCAGTGGGCCACTTGCACTACGTACTGAACAACGCCATACCCTCCTAAATTTACTATACAATGTGGGTAAGTTCAAAATTGCTATCTCACTTTCTCTATAGTTTTAACGACATTAGTAACACAGCTTTGTACATTTGTGTGCAGACTGTGTGTTCATACAAGAATCTAGCATAAATAATTTTAATTTTATTTCTCTTCAAATAACAATTATTTTTCATACAGTGGAAATTAGTTCAAAATTTAGTTATCTAATTTTTATTTAATTTTTTTGTATTTTTTTGGTTGTAGGTTCTTAAGTTGTTGTCGGTGTTTGTAGGTTATTTCACTGTACGTGTCAGGCCTTATTCCTTCTGAGTTTCGGACATATATTAATACTGAAATGAAGCTCGGTCAAAGTGACGATAATTAAATTCTCTATGTGCTTCGGTAGCTCAGATGGTTGGAGCACTTGCCCGCGAAAGGCAAAGGTCTCGAGTTCGAGTCTCGGTCGAGCACACAGTTTTAATCTGCCAGGAAATTTCACATCAGCGCACACTCCGCTGCAGAGTGAAAATCTCATTCTTAAAATATTAATGCCTTGCAGCAAGCACAAATACAATTCTAGTTGTTGAGCCAAGAACGATATTGAAATACATCAATTGAAGGCAATAAGTTATGTAATGATAATTACTAAATTAATTCTAATCACAATCTTTATATATGAACATTGCAATCTTTGCTAGTACTTTTCCTCAGTGGCAGAACGAATCATGAAAACAGATGCAAAGTAATAATTTACGAATTTGTTATAAAAATAAACTTTTAAGAAGCGATAGATACCAGTAGAGAGGCTTGAAGCTGCTAGAAAAGCCAACGGTACCATGGAGAACGGAGAAGTCTACCTGTGTCGCACTTGATTTTGTAGGCGATACCAAAATGAATTGAATTCTCTGTTTAATAACGCCAAGACTTAGCAATATGGGCTTCGACAAACAACGCTCCTGCGCATACATAGTTAAAGTCGCGGCGAATCGCCCTCTGCCAGTGTCAGCCTCCTGTGTTAGGTGGTTGCTCATTCCGTCAGAGGCCCGCCGAGATTGGACACAGGACCGCGATTTACTCTGAGCTGCCGTGTTGAGCAAATTAGTCAAATTACCCCAACAGGCAGTAACAGTAATGAGGAACTCGAATGAGGCACAGGCTAACGAGCTGTCCAGTACAGGGTGGACAGTTTAGCCGCCCACATTATGTGTAATGACTACACTTGGACTCATGGTTAATACGCCAGCACAGAAAGGGTTTTCGGATGCTTTCTAACGAACGGAGCGAGAGCAACTGGCTTTAAATGTAACATTCAGTTCCAGAGACGCATTTCTCGCCAACGGCAGAAATTATCATCATCTAAACACACAATTCACTATTCAGCGAGTGACGAAAATACATAATGTATCGTAATACTCTTCCCCAACTAATACAGTTACTGAAAGTAGCCTTCGTCAACATCCAGACACTTCTCATTACGTCTACAACTTATTTGAGCAATGTTCATCAAAAGTAGGATTGCTCATTTTCACCCTAAATTGCTATCATAAACTTCCTCATATCATCATCATCATCATCTGTTCGACATTCGAGGCTAGATAAAGACAAGCTCATTGCTACCCCAACTTATTGACTGGAACTATTCGCATGGCCCTTGCATATGTAAGATATCTAATGTCACCAGTCACCTTTCAGCAGGCCGTCTCTTCAACATTTTTTCTACATCTACATCTACATACATACTCTCTAAGCCACCACACAGTGGATGGCAGAGAGTGCCTGATACATCTACTAGTCACTCCCTTTCCTATCCTATTCACAAATCAAGAGAGGCAAAAACGGCTGTCTGTATGCTTTCTCTTATCTTGTCTTCGCATTTCGTACACGAAACCTTCGCGGCAGTACATTCGTTATGCAATCAGCCACAAATGCCGGTCCTGTAAATTTTCTCGGTGGTGTTTCTCGAAAAGAACTTCTTCTTCCCTTCAGGGTTTTCCCATTTCAATTCACGGACGATTTTCGTAACAATCGCGTATTGATCGATCATAACGGTAAAAATCGAGCAGATACTTATGAATTTCTTCAAAGTCTACCTTTAATCTGATCTGGCGAGGATCCCAATAGAGCACTACTGAAGAATGGGTAACACTGGTGTTCTTTTTGCAGTCTATTTTACAGATGAATCATAGTTTCCTAAACTTCTAGAGATAAATCGAAGTTTACCATTTGCCTTCCCTACTATCGACTTCACATGCTGGTTCCATTGCGTATCGCCTCTAAACATTACTCCTGGATGTATAATCGACGTTACTGTGTGAAGCAGCAAGCCACTAATATTGTATTTGAGCATTAAAGGATTGTACAGGGTGTTTTAAAAATGACCGGTATATTTGAAACGGCAATACAAAAAAGTTTGTTCGCCTGAAATTGTACTGTTGTCCCAAGCATACTGCAACAAACGGTGTATTTCTATCGCTGCTCGTTTAGTTTGTATTGCCGTTTCAAATATACCGGTCATTTTTGAAACACCCTGTATTTGTAAATTATAGATTGCAGCAATCAGACGTCCCTCTTAAATTTTATTATGCAGATCTAGATTTCGGCTAGAAGCTAGCCATTCTCAATGCACTATGATTTCCCCTCAAAGCATGTAAGTCCCTGTTGAGTGGGCTTCACCGAAAGTTCAGTGAATACTGCCCAATCCATTTCAACACGATTGTCGTGGTGGTGTTCACTATAAAATGGTCCGGAAACAACACCTGGATGGTGTCACACGGGGACGAATCATCGGGAAACTGGAAAAACGACGAAACGTGAATAGTGTAACTCATGAATCTTGTGCGACTCACAGAATTGTTTCACGTGCTTGAGGTGCAATACCAACCAAAGCCATGCTTCCCGAAGGACAGGATGTTGTCGACTACTGTCAACTACAGCAGCAGATGGCTGTTGCATTGTGCAACGGAGACGAATGGTCCCAAGTCAAATAGAGGGTACAATTGCAAGCACATTCAACATGACTTCAGGGCACACAAACTCACTCTCCACAGAGGCACGGTGGCTGCATGGGATGCACTGTTTGTCCGACGACCAGCACGTTGAGTTCTGGGGTCATGTGGTCTTCTCGGATGAGGGCAGATTCAGTCTGGTTGGTGATTCTGGATGGACCCTGGCGTGGCGAGAAGTAGGGACATGTAATTCACCCATGAGCATTGTTTTGATGGTTCAGGTGTTATGGTGTGAGGAGTCATAATACTGCATGGCTGTACTAGCTTCCAAATGCTGCAAATGCTACACTCACCGGACAACGTCATTGTGGCACTGTGCTCCTTCCCCACGTGTGTCTTTTCAGGTGTGCGCTAGAACCTGACATCTAAAAGTGTATTTTTATCGGTTACTTTCTCTGCTATAATGCTACAGCCCTTTCTCTCGATTGTCCAAGTTTCATCGAGATACATTTCATAGCAGTGTCATATTATGCGTATGTTACTTCCGTCAAGAAGTCTTGCACATCAGCCTGTTTTGAGTCATCAGTGTATCTCGTGCTCCTCGCCATCGTTCGGGGCATCATGCCTTAAGTGTGAGCTTGATGTATGCTATACAGGTGACTTCGTGGGAGCAATACTTCCATTCTGTGTAGATGAGGATATGAGCTGTGGCAGGAAAGCTCTTCAGTAGTACTCTAGACCTTCTAGCCACTTCCGAAAGTATGGGCACAGTAATTTATAGTGAAGACGTCTTTAGCTCTACATCCCTAACGTATACACGCTGGCGAGTGAGAGAATGCTAGAGATTGTTCTCTGACGTTATAGCATCATCCTGTCCCTCCAACAACTGACCTATGTAGACGTTTCATCTCACTACACACTATCTGGTCTCCCTCTTAATTTTTACCGCTTTCCCAAACACTAACGCTTCCCGCTATTGCTAAATTAATTCTTCTTTGGTGCCTCAGGACAAAATTTATCGACCTATCTGTTTTTTGAGTTAAATTCGCCATACAGCTCTTTCCTCATCAATTCTATATAGTACATCTGAACCATGGACCTTGCCATTGGTGGGGACGCTTGCGTGCCTCAGCGATACAGATAGGCCTACCGTAGGTGCAACCACAACGGAGGGGTATCTGTTGAGAGGCCAGACAAACATATGGTTCCTGAAGGGGGGCAGCAGCCTCTTCAGTAGTTTCAGGGGCAACAGTGTTGATGATTGACTGATCTGGCGTTGTAACAACTAAAACGGCCTTGCTGTGCCGCTACTGCAAACGGCTGAAAGCAAGCGGAAACTACAGCCGTAATTTTTCCCGAAGGCATGCAGGTCTACTGTATGGTTAAATGATCATGGCAGAACTCTTGGGTAAAATATTCTGGAGGTGAAATACAAAATTAAATAGGGGTAATGCAGGAGTAGGTTTAATAATGAGTAAACAAATAGGGACGCGGATAATCCACTATGGACAGCATAGCGAACGCATTATTGTAGCCAAGACAGATACGAAGCCCACACTCACCACAGTAATACAAGCTGTATTCCAACTAGCTCCCCAGATGATGAGGACATTGAAGCAATGTATGGTGAGATAAATTATTCAGGTAGTTAACGGAGACAAACTTTAGTAATCATGGGAGAATGGAATTCGATAGTATGAAAAGGAAGAGAAAGAAAAGTAGTACGAAATATAGACTGGCAAAAGGAATCAAAGAGGAAGCCGTCTGGCAGAATTTTGCACAGAGTATAATTTAACCATAGCTAACACTTGATTTAAGAATCATGAGAGAAGGTTGTATGCATGAAAGAGGTTTTGAGACACTAGAAGGTTTCCGATTGATTATATAATTGTTAGACAGAGATTTAGGAACCAATTTTTAAATTGCAAGACATTTTCAGGGGCAGATATGGACTCTGACCACAATTTATTGGTTATGAACTATAGATAAAACTGAAGAAACTGCAAAAAGATAGGAATTTAAGGAGATGGGACCTGAATAAACTGAGAGAACCAGAGGTTGTAGATGGTTTCAGAGGGAGAATTAGGGAACGATTAACGAGGACAGGGGAAAGGAATACAGGAGAAAAAGAATGTGTTGCTTTGAGAGATAAAATAGTGAAGGAAGCAAAGGATCAAGTAGGTAAAAAGACGAGGGCTAGTAGAAATCCTGGCGTAATACGAGAGATATTGAATTTAATCGACGATAGCAGAAAATATAATAATGCGATATATGAACCATGTGGAAGGGAATAATCACTTCTAAAAAATGAGATCGACAGGAAGTGCGAAATGGTTAAGCAGGAATGACTATAGGACACATGTAAGTATGCAGTAGCATATATTACTAGGGGTAAGATAAATATTGCCTACAGGAAAATTAAACAGACCTTTGGAGAAAAGAGAACCAACTGTATGAGTATCAAGAGCTCAGATGAAAAACCAGTCCTAAGCAAAGAAAGGAAAGCAGGAAGATGGAAGGAGTATATATAGGATCTATACAAGGGAGGTGTACCTCAGGGCAATATTATGGAAATGGAAGAGGACGTAGAGGATAATGAGAAGGGAGATATCATACTGCAGAAAGAATTTGACAAAGCACTGAAAGACGTAAGTAGAAACAAGACCATGGGAGTAGATAACATTCCGTTAGAGCTACTGAAAGCTTTGGGACAGCCAGTCATGACAAAACTCTTCCATCTGATGAGAAAGATGTATGAGAGAGGCGAAATACCCTCAAACTTCAAGGAGAATATTATAATTCCAATTCCAAGGAAAGCAGCTACTGACAGGTGTGAAAATGATCGAACTATCAGTTTAATAAGTCACAACTGCAAAATACCAATATGAATGGAAAAACTGGTAGCAGCAGGCGTCGGAGAAAATCAGTTTGGATTCCAGAGAAATATATGAACACGTGAGGCATTTCTGACCTTCTCATACAGGATAGGTTAAGGAAAAGGTGAACCTAGATTTATGGCATTTGTAGACTTAGATAAAACTTTTGACAACTTTGATTGAAATAGTCTCTGACAAAATGGTAAAGGTGGCAGTGGTAAAATACAGGGAGCGAAAGGCTATTTACAATTTGTACAGAAACCAAATGGCAGTTATAAGAGTTGAGGGGCATAAAAGGGAAGCAGTGGTTGGGAAGCGAGTGAGACAGGGTTGTAGCCTCTCCCCGATGTTATTCGATCTGTATATTGAGCAAGCAGCGAAGGAAACAAAACAAAAATTGGGAGCAGGTATTGAAATCCATGGAGAAGAAATAAAAACTTTGAGGTTCACCGATGACATTGTAATTCTGTCAGACACAGCAAAGGATCTGGAAGAACAGCTGAACGGAAAGTACAGTGTCTTGAAAGGAGGATATAAGATGAACATCAACATAAGCAAAACGAATAAACGGAATGTAGTCGAATTGAACCAGGTGATCCTGAGATGATTAGGCTAGGAATTCAGACACTTAAAGTAGTGCGTGAGTTTTGCTTTTTGGGAAGCAAAATAACTGAGGAAAGTCGAAATAGGGAGGATGTAAAATGTAGACTGGCAATGGCAAGAAAAGCGTTTCTGAAGAAGAGAAATTTGTCAACCTCGAGTATAGATTTAAGTGTCAGGAAGTCCTTTCTGAATGTATTTTTGTGGAGTGTAGCCATGTTTGGACGTGAAATATGGACGATAAACAGATTAGACAATGTAGTGCTACAGAAGAACGCTAAAGATCAGATGGGTAGATCACGTATGTAATGAGGAGGTACCGAATAGAACTGGGGAGAAGAGAAATTTGTGGTACAAATTACTGGAAGAAGGGATCGGATGGTAGAACACATTCTGAGGCGTCAAGGGGTTACACATTTAGTACTGGAGTGAAGCGCGGGGGGGGGGGGGGGGGATGGGGGGTGGTAAAAGAGATCCCAGAGATGAATATAGTTAGCAGATTGAAAGGAATGTAGGTTTGAATTGTAGCTCTGTCCTTAATGACCGCCTCATCGACGGGATGTTGACCCCTAATCAGGCCGGCCGGTGTGGCCGAGTGGTACTAGGCGTTTGTCAAGAACCGCCCGACCGCTACGGTCGCAGGTTCGAATCCTGCCTCGGGCATAAATGTGTGTGATGTTCTTAAGTTAGTTAGGTTTAAGTATTTCTAACTTCTAGGGGACTGATGACCTCAGATGTTAAGTCACTTAGTGCTGAGAGCCATTTGAGCCACCCCTAATCATCTCTTCTTTCAAAGCCATACGAGTTAGTACCACTCAGCAGGAGTGTGAAAAAGCATTTGAGAAAAATGTGTTCGAGACAGGAGCAACAGACAGTCGATAACATACTTAAATTTACTGATGATAAAAAGACACAAAAAAAAGAAGCAGGCGGAATTGATGCAACGATATAGAAAATTTTTCACGTCAATGAAGTCGATGCCATGCAAATGCAGGTGCTGTGTCACGTTGACTATAGCGTTGGGATTCAGTTACTGACTTGAAAGAGGAAGGGACAAAGTGCTCGTAACTAATATGTAATGGACGACATGTTTAAATGTGTTATTAATATGGAATTTTGGTACGCTATCAACACTGAAAAGAATTAGCTACGTTGGGAAAACTTCACAGGCTTTACCTACTTCAAAGTTATCAAGGAGCCTGAGAAAAATCGTTGTATCAATGCTGTTTGGCTTGAAAGGGCTCCAGAATACGGGATTTACATAGGCGAGCGACAGTGCATTGTAATAAAATTGGTTTGATACATTAGTTTTACGGAGGAAGTTAGTTTCTGTAGACGAAATGTATTCTGGCACTAATAGTGTGCAAGAAGCACTGTTGAGAAAACGTCTTCCGGACGCTACCAAACGTCTTCCGGACGCTACCAAACGCCTATGGGATATGTTCATTAAAACTTCATTCTTATGCGAACTTATACTGACTACAGAAAAAAAAGGAATTCCTAAAGATGAATATTGCGAATACGTAACTCGGAATGATAATACATAGAACTCTAACTTATAAGCTGTCCTTCATGTTACTGCTAAAGTCAAAACAAGAAACAACATTCTTCAGAAACTCGCTGGTACGTCATACAGAACTGATCTTCATGTTTTAAGATGCACGGCGTTAGCCCTGTCATGCTGTGTTGCTGAATACTGCCGTTCGAACTGGATCAAAAATTCTGACACTAAGAAGACTGACGTGCAGCTCAGTCACGTAATACAAATACTTTATTGGTGTATTCGAAGTATAAACACCCTATGGCTTACTGTTCTTAGCTGTATCCCACCTCCAGTTCTAAGACGATTAGAAGCTCTCCTGAATTCCGAAATACTGCACAAGCAGAAAACCAAAGCTTGAAATCAGGGAAACCAGCGTGGCGCACAGGAGCAAACCTTGTTGGGTCATCTTTCAGTGTCAACCATTCATGGACAATCCGTTGGGAGTAGTCATCAGTTGTCAACGAACATTTAGTTGAGAACCCTTCCATGTGGATACAAGGATTCATCCTCTCCAGATGTCAGTGATCAAGCGTGAATGGACTAGGCAGATGTCATTATTTAATGCACAAACGAGTATGGACTAGTTCTACAAACTGTGACAGTGCTGCCTCCTTACGGTCAATTCACAATATCGTTACTGCCAGTCCGCCTTGGACACACAATGTTTTATACGTATAAAGCAGAGTATATGTATGTGTGTACATCTCCGATTTCCTCTTAAACCCCTGATCGATTTCATCCAAATGGAGCACAGAAACAGAAGGTCTCGCGAGTATTAGCACTGTGGTGTTTATAACCTCTTACCTCCAATAGGGGCAAAGATAGGGGCAAAACGTGGTTGTTCTTGGCGTATAAAGTGCCTTGACAAGTGGATGTGTGGGAACAGTATGGGCGCGCCAAATCAACCAGCCTCTCAGGGCAGCCTCGATGTCAAAAGCAAGAAATGGTTTTCAGGGCTCTGACATGTAGGCTACCCAGCACGACAAGCATTTTCTCTTTGAGCAGTATTGGTCTGCTTTATCGACCTGCTTTGCATGGGAGCCTGTATGTCAAAGGCCAAAAAAATAATTCTGAAGTCCATGATTTGTAGCCTACCCTGCATGTAAGATGTATTGTGAGGGTATTATCTGCTTTATTGAACGGTATTGCAGGTGCTACACATGCCAAAGAGCATGGCAGGGACAGGTCGAGATGGATAGAGGAGGGGATGGAGAGAGCGAGGGGAGGAGGAAAAGGAGAGGGGGAGGTAGAAAAGGAAATGCACGTGGTAGATGGAAGATGTAGAGGGATGTTTGGCATGTAGGAAAGGAAGAGATGAAGAAACGTAGAGAGAGGTGGAGGAGGATAGGGTCATAGGGAGAGGGGAGGCAATATATTCAAAGAGAGAGGTGGAGGAAATGGACAAAGAGAGGAGGAAATGAAGAAACGGAGAGTGGGGAGAAGGAAAAACACAGACAAAGGTGGGAGGATGAGAACACACACAGGAACAAAGAGGCAGTCAGTCCTTTCTGTACCGGCAGTAGTTACGTTGCTGTCTGCTGCAATTTGCATTTTTTCACGGAAGGACTACGTTTTGACCATGGCCGTTTGGTGGGGCTGATCGTTAGTTCAGTGAGCGCTCGCTGGTGTCTTTTTGTTGACTATTCTACGAAATTTCGTAATGTCAAAAGAGTCACAAACAAGCTGAAAGGATTCTGCCGTTTCCACTTCTTCCCACAACACATAACTAACTGCTTGGGCAGTTTTGTTCGAAAACAGTTGCAAGGATAGATATGCATGTAGCCACTTTCTGCCTTGGACATTGAGAGGAAGTGTGACAGTTAGTGGTGCATTTTAGGTTTTGCGTTATCTAATGATAGAGGTTTCTCGAATGGCTCTTTCCTAATCACTGCCCATCGGAAAGCTTTACGCTGTCATCAACAAACAGGTTGCGAAGTAGTTTGTACGTGTGAGGCACATCTGAAAATACCTACACCTTTCTTGCCGGGTCCAGAGGATGCGGGAAACATGAACTGACGTGATCAATTTGCAGTTCGTTCCAGACGCATCGAATTCTCGGCCCAAGATCAGAAATGACTGCTTCAACACTATAACCTACAATGTGAACCGAGGAAACTATCGAGTTTAGCAGTGCCGCTCATCTGAAGTCATAAAATTTGTCCATGAACAATAAAAACGACAACGGTACTATGTAGGCCTACAACGCTATCCTCAACTTCAACATCCATAACCAGTCAATACTCAAGGCTGACATTGGAACGAATATGACACCATCTATCTAACGTTGAAATTCTATGTTGCGGAAACCTAGTTTGTTCCTAAAGAAGGTATAGCGCTTCCGAGAGATAGCGCGAATTGTCACTGTTTTGGGTATGTCCTCTCTTTTCCACTTGGCTTGCATCTTCCCAGAGAGTAAATAGCTGATCTGAGTTACTGGGGAAATCTTCTTCAAAATATCCTTCACTTTATTAGATGGTTCAAATGGTTCACATGGCTCTGAGCACTATGGGACTCAACATCTTCGGTCATAAGTCCCCTAGAACTTAGAACTACTTAAACCTAACTAAACTAAGGACATCACACACACCCATGCCCGAGGCAGGATTCGAACCGGCGACCGTAGCAGACCCGCGGTTCCGGACTGCAGCGCCAGAACCGCACGGCCACCACAGGCGGCCTTTATTAGATATTAGATTATTAGTAACCAATTGACTCTCCCTTTGTCTGTGACTCTCCCTTTCTCTGTGATAAAAGGCCTTCAGTTTCTCTCTCATAAGCACAGCACACTGTTTCGACGTTTTTGTTCCTACGCATTAATTCCTCCACTTGATTCCTGAGCTTTTGCAGTTCTTCGTCTTCTGGTTCGGTAAATCAGTTAACATGAACAGATCGACTATCAATCCCTTGGGTGGCAAGTATTCAAATGTTCACAGTGGCCTTTCCAGACTTCTTGTCTTCTGATTCCTGTCTTTCCTGCTTCTTTTAATTCTCTTTCACCGCCTTAACAGACACCTGCACCAACCGGCTGATTCACACACGGTACAGCACCTGGCTTTAGAACTTTTCTGGCAGGTACAATCAACAGCCCTGCACGCGAATCCAGAGAATAATCTTCTGATTTAAAATGCCGTGAACAAACAGAACCACTTGGCGCATTGATGTGGTTTTTACGATAACGCACACGTTGAAACTGCATTTCCTTGAGGAGCTGATAATACCTAATTCCAGTTCCCTTCGTTTTCGTGTCACAAGACAAGCAACCAGCGACAACACCACCAGGCATTCTTCTCGTAAAACTCAACAAATAAACGAAACAAAAATTTCCCGCCTTCGGACAAACAAAACCTAAGCTTCCACTAGCTTACAACATAACACTAATTTCCGCGCTTCCACAGCCACGTGCTTCGGCCGTGACGTCACGTGCACTCTACGCATTACATTCAGACCAATTCTAATCGTAGCTACAGACTTGTAAACTAGTGAAAATTTATACTGATGAAATAAAAGATAGCTAGATTAATTTTGTTATGGCACTTAGCATGCAGCTGTCACACTGTAGATCTATAACAACTAACTGTAACTCGGATTCCACATTATAACACCAACTGGAAATCAGTGAACCGGGCAGCGCTTTGCAAACTGAACAGCGATGTTATAAGTTGCTCTAACTGCAGATTCGTTTGTTGAAATTGTCTCCTGGAACAAGGGAAAATCCGTGTAAGGACTTGGGAAAACTAAATTTCGTACATAGATAGCTCATCCATCCTTGGGAACGGGAATTTTGAAGAGTTTTGCGTTTTATCGACATCGATAGTCGCAAAATATCAAAATATGTGACATAAATGTTCATCTCTTTTGACTGCACTGACGTAGAAGCTTACATTCTTTACACCTCCATGAGACAGTAGACCCCAGTATGTGACAAATTTTGACATGATACGTTCACCGTTCCTGAGATAAAGGGTTCTTTCTTAACGGTGCGACAGACACAAAGGCAGACAGACGGATAACAAAGTGATTATTTAAGATTTCCGTTTTTAGAACACGGAGCCATAAAAATACCTACACAGTAAAAAATTTGGGGGAAATTATTCGGACTTTACTTTTCTGTTCCCATATCACGATACTTCCTTCAGTCACATCGTTTACTAGAGATTTCTTCAATTTTTGCATCCTCCGCTTCTTGCTGTTGCCTTTCCGGGTGTTCACAATCTTTTACGTGGTAGATATTGTAATGCCTTTGTAAACTAAATTTTGTTCGTAGTGTTCTGAGTTTAGAAGCATATTAAATGTATCAAGAGGACATCGCTTACCTTAAACATACAGATATTCTGCACTTAAGTGTTGTAAATTGATGTTTATGAGTATGACGTTCGCTTTGAAGTTCCCAACTCGGCCATCATGCTACTTCTTGTCGATTTAAAAAAGAGGTGTTCTCCATTTTGAGCGCTGGGCATCAAGTAAATAAGTTCGCATCGAAGGCTGCGCCAAAATTAACTATGATCATTCATCTGAAGGTAGAGCACTGGCTTCAGTTCACCTGTGGTACGTAATGATGTCTGACTGTCCCATTTTACCGCGAGAGCTCACTGCCCAGATGGCGAGCGAGCGTGAGCACTCTATGCACGGCTAGCCACATCGTGAGCAGCCCTCGGCCCTAAAGTAATAAGACATGGATAAAATCGCAAAAGAGGTGTGCGCGGGCTATGCAATCAATAAAGTGACTAATTTGATACAGACTGGATCAACGCATTTCGAGCATGTCTTGTTCATCTTCAGGCATTTATGCATTCAGAAATTTGTTGCTTAAAAGTAAAATGCCTTAAACTAAATTTATATAGTACTTTTTGTTTATTGGCTGCTGCCGGTGTGGCTGTTGGGGTATTTCGAGCCAGGAGGGCAGTCGTTGGCCAGAAACTAATGTCCACCAAGGAACATAAGTTCCGTTGTTGGTGTGACTTTTGGGGTATTTGGAGGGAGGGGGACAGTGGCTGGTATGAAAAGGAGGAGGAGGATGATCTGCGCAGAGATGGGGGAGGAGAAGGAGATGAACAAAGAGAGGAGGGACGAGGAGATGGATTTAGTTGGGGGAGGAGTTGAACAAAGGGCGAAGAAGCAGATGGTGGAGGGTGAGTGAGAGATGGACTGAGATATGGAGGAAGCGAGAGAAGTAGGAGGGGTGGACAACCACTGCCCCCCCTCCCCCCCAATAATCTGCTATCCCAGTAGCCACTCCAGCAAAGCACACCTACGTTTAAGTTATTAAAAGGCTCTTTAGTTATAAGTAACAATTTTCTGTATGCATAAACGCCTGATGATGAGAACATGCTCGAAACGCGTTGAAATATGTTAAATTAAAGATAAAACAAATAAAAGCAAGATTCTCTCGTGGATCTGCAAAATACGACACTACACAACAGTAATTAAACCTGAAGCTCTCTACACACCTGAGACACTAAAGCTTTAATACAGAACATTAAAAGAGGAATTAGAAGTGAAAGAACGTAAAATAATGAGGAAAATCCTAGGACCAAGAATTAAATATGGTGTGCATTATCCAAAACTCAATGCATATAAATATAAAAATATCTCCGAAATAGCAGACACAATGCGGATGAGAAGAATCCAATTCTTGGGGCATTTAGAAAGAATGGACTCAAACAGGTTAACGCACAAAATCCATACATTTTTAAAGAAGAAAATTTCAAGACCGAACTGGTACAAACAGACGGAAAAAGACCTGAGAGAATCAGGGTCTCCAAATCTACATGATAGAAATGAAATCAGAAAAATCACACGGGATTTTGAGGAAGAAGAGAGTAAAATTAACCGACATACGTGGCCTACGAAATGAAAGCTAGCCCATTCGTTCTTTATGAAGGAATACTGGGCGAAAAGGAAGGCCAACAAATGTTGATTACGCGTGGTCCTAAGTGATCCATCCGCGAAGAAGAAAAAAAGAGAAAAAAGCAACTGGGCCTAGAAAAATACAACTTGAGTAATACACTAGGGAAAGAAGTTACATTAGCAGAGAAACTAGTGGCGTCCTGTCTCTAGTGTCTTAGTGTACCTGGCAGAGGTGTCCCGGGCGGCAGGGTCGGCAGCTGGGGCAGGTTCTGCTGGAGACGCGGCCGGCACCGTCCACGCTACAGGGCCCGGGGAAGGAGGCGGAGGCGGCGGGGGCGGAGGTGGAGGCGGGGGCGGAGCTGCCCTCACAGGCCGCGACGGCACCAGCAGCAGCCACCGCGCCACCAGCCGCCGCCAGCACCACCACCACCACCACCACCAGCCACAGCACCAGCCGCCCACACCACATCACCGCGCAGGGCGCCACCCTGCAGGCAGCGGGCGTGCCGAGTTTACCCTGGTATCTTACGACTTTATTAAGAATCTATAGGTCTTATAACATTAATTGCGCAACGTGCGTGTACTGCGTTTGCTAGAGGAAACTGGGATGGACAAAATGTGGCCTGGAAGGCTTTCTACACATGGCCATACTTGCATGCAAAGAGAACTTGCAGCTGAGCCACCTGACTTTCAGAATTTTTAATGATGAACGATCAATCTTTCAACGTACTGATGAGCCTCCTTGCACCTTATGTACACAGGAAAGATACTGATCATACATTCGTCGGATTTCACTTTCCACAATTGTGGAAGCTGTCTCAGGGGGTATACATGGACAACGAAAAACAAAAATTCCCGGGTTTCTCCCGGATTTCCCGGTTAAAAATACACTTTCTCCCAGGTGAAAACATACTTTTTCCCTGTTAACTGACAGTATATTTTGTGTCGGAAATGCCTAACTTATCATACCGTTGAATGGTTATGGTTTTATAGACGGGCATAGAATTTCCTGGCGCTTTAGAAAACGAAACTCAGGGAAAAAGACATGTTTTGGAAAGGTCTTTGATGTACAGCAACATGTACGCTGCACATTTTCGTATTACGAAAGTATAAATTCGAATTCCACCAAACAGTGCATTTTACTTTCTGAAGCATTGAAATCGAGTTTGCGATGCGTTTTTGTAAGCCAGTCATAGCTCACACCACGAGATCTCGCCCGCCGATGACAGCGGATACTCACACCTTAGGACACGTGATGTGCTCAGCCAATAGCAACCTCATTGTTAAGTAGCGCAAACACACAAACAGGAAATGTTAATGGATTAAATTAATATACGTAGAGTTTCTATAAGAAAAGAAAAGCTTCCACGTGTAACATTGGTTTCTAAGGTTAATACGCTGCAAGAAAAGCTAAGCTTTCACATATAATGTTGGTCTTTTATGCGCATATTACACTATAAGATATATCACACAAATGCGCCAGCAAAATTTCAGTAACGACTTAAATGTCTGATCTTCTGGGCTCGAAATTAATGTACATGGCTAGTCATCAAAGGGTTGATTTTTAAACCAGAGTCAAACGGTCTCTAATTTACAAAATTCATCGTACATTCTCGCTCATAGTTCAACTTGCGTAAAAGGAAATTTACTTTGAAAGTAACGCTTTTCAAACCATCATCCGCAATGTTTTCTTGCTGCCTGTTAGAAATAGGTTCGTTTCAACAGTTGCCAGAAAGCGCCAGGTAACAGGCGCCACCGCGCTTGCGCAGCTACGATGACGTAGGAAGCACGTATGTTTGTACGTTTTAAACATTAAAAGATCTTACATTATGTCATAAAAGTAACAAGACAACAGAGGATACTCCAGGACCATTGGAATTTCGTGACCCATACTGAAATGTGCACAGTTGAAGTGCGTATTTAAAGTGCACATTGGTATGTCAAGATTCCCAGTGCAGTAGGCCTCAAATTGATATTAAGCTTTTCAGTGAGGTTTCCGGGATGTAAATTTTCTTGGAGAACCAGTACTGTATTTTGTTTGGTTCTTTATTATGGCATATTTTAGGCTTCCGTAATTATGTGAATGTGTTTCAATTCACTTGATAGCTCCCGGGCACAGAAAACCGTTTTGTTTTCATTTGACGTGAGAGCCGTAAACGAAGAAGAAACAGCGAAAGCACTAAATGTAAACAAGGGTCACATGGACACTACTCACGTCCCCACTAAAAGTCAGATTGCTCTGTGCATCAGCCCCGGATCTACGATATTTCCGAATCGGAGCAATTCTATATAGTGGCGCCCCCGCCCCCCCCCCCCCCCCCAATTCATTTCTCGAGCGTTTGAGATAGGACGTCAAAATTTAAAAAAAATCGAATTTTCAATAATACGTTAGTTTTGAAGCGCACATCTTTCTGAAAAGTCTGATGCATAAAATATATGTGGTCGAGGAAATGTAAAACATGTTATCTGGTCTTAAGTGTGCCAAAATGCAGTGCCACGTCTCTTCACACGGCATTCTTCTATTTCTATCGCACGTCACTGTATTTCGCTTTGTGGAATCGAAACGTGTATATTTTGTAATGAATGTCATATAAACTATATTGAGGACAGAGGAAATTAAAATGTCCTATGCTGCCTCTCCTTCTCCCAGTCGGCCGGTTTGTCATACTGCCCCTCCTTCTTTTAAGAAAAGAACTATTCAGAAAATTTGCACTCTTTATTCCCTATTAGCTAACAACTTGCTGCTTTGTGTGACAAAATTAAATATAGGATACATAAAACCAGTAAAGACAAGCAAGACAGCACACATTTCTTCAATCCTTAGCTCCTAGAATTCTTTCTTCTCAATTCTTGCTACAGCTGTACATAGCGTGCTTTCCTTTCTGCGAAAGAATCTATTACTTCATCAAAGTTCGTTAAACGGTTTGATACATGAAAAATTGAAATGTCGTTGTCTAATACTGAAAAAGCTGTTAATACAAATAGGACCCATGATTGGTGTAGTTTCTCGATCTCATTACGTCTATTTTGTCACTGTCTGCAGTATAAAACAAAACAGGCCTTTCTAATACTGCGTTTTTGTAACAAACACCAAATAAACGAGACTGTTTTGGCACAAATGGTCATTTTTATAACACGACAGAATATAATTCAAAAAGTACCAATATCAAATACCTATTAGGCCTACTACAAGAAAAAAGCTTGACGATAGGAAATAGTTTCACACTTCATTCATACGTTCCAGTTTCTCAAGCATGAGATCGAAAAGTAGTAGTACGAAATTTTTATACAAATTTGGAATCGTCATATTCTTCCATAATTTGTGTGATGTTCCCGTTTCTTCTCCTTCCTCGTTCTAACGAACAGTCTTGTCATCACTAATTCTGTAACTATTTCTGCCAATGTCAAAGCTTATTCGCCGGTTAACTTCACTAACTCTGCCAGAAGCATCGGTTTAGTTATCCTGCGATTATTCTCCGGTTAGGCGTTGTTACATGTTTGTTCAACGCTTTTTCAGCACTACTTCAGAATAGAACTCGAAGCGGCTGCTAGTCGGGGACCGTACAATTCGCCCTTACTAGTCAGCGACATGGCCAAAAGTTTCCTGTCAAAATTTAATTTTCTTCGATACCCCGAGAAGATAATACGTAATCTTTCTTACTTGTTATTCCTGTTAGCCGTTTATTTCCACTCTGATAGTCTGAATCTATGGATTTCGCAAGTAGCTACAACAACGCTGATCATTCGCAAACCCAATCAACCACATAATGAGAAAGCTCTTGACATTCATCCTTTCATCCTCCGCTCAGCTCGTATAGCCCCTTTTGTGTGCAGGAAAGTTTGTTGCTTGATTCCCCTGACAGAGACATCACGTACACTATGTACGCATTCACAAATCAACCTATAATATGATTAATTAAGAAATCACCTTAGAATGTGTTCAAAAATCGACAGCGATGCGTTTCAAAGACATATGAATAATCGATTGACCAACGTGCGGTGGATGCTAAGCGCTTTGCAAAACATTTTTCCCGGCACCATCTAGCTGCTTGCTGCGACAGCTTTCACAGCCAACAGCCACAATTATGAAACTAGAAGCAGGAGGAGGTACTACTCAACTGCGCATGCACATGATCCCGTTCGTAACTGTCGAAACGAATTTAATGTAAATAGTTGTGAGGACACGAACATCGGAGGCAATTTGATGTTACGAAGCATTGCATAGTCTTCCTAAAGCCTTGACACATTTTGCTGTTGGCAGACGCTTGTATGAGCATTGTTTTTTGGTTGTATATGGCGCATTTCCTTTGCAATTTAAGGTTTATTTTCGTTTTTCCTCTCGTTCATGTTTTATTGCTGCATTATTATTCTGCAGTAGCGGGATACAGTAATACCCTTTGTTAGAGTATCGGTGTTTACCAGTCAAAATTACAAAAATTTAACTGAAAACAAAAACAATGAAAAATTCCCGGAATTCTAAAAAAATCCTGGGTTTTTCTCGGTTTTCTCCCGGACGAAAAAATTCCCGGTTTTCTCGGTTCGCATAAACCCTGTGTCTATAAACCTGACAAGAGAACCTGCAGTTAGCGCGCTTTTACGTATTTCTGCAGTAAATAATTCACCCTTCTGAAACCAACATGACCAACTGCAGTGTTATTCCCCCGCGCTCTGACACTTTTATCGAATATTTCTACAGGTAATTACATCTACATCTACGTGATTACTCTGCTATTCACAATAAAGTGCCTGGCAGAGGGTTCAATGAACCAGCTTCAAGCTGTCTCTTTACCGTTCCACTCTCGAACGGCACGCGGGAAAAACGAGCACTTAAATTTTTCTGTGCGAGCCCTGATTTATTTTATCGCGATTATGATTTCTCCCTATGTAGGTGGGTGTCAACAGAATGTTTTCGCAATCGGAGGAGAAAAATGGTGATTGAAATTTCGTGAGAAGATCCCGTCGCAACGAAAAACGCCTTTGTTTTAATGATTGCCTCCCCAATTCACGTTCATGTCTGTGACACTATCTGCCCTATTTCGCGATTATAAAAAACGAGCTGCCCTTCTTTGTACTTTCTAGATGTCATCCGTCAGTACCATCTCTTGCGGATCCCACACTGCACAGCAATACTCCAGAATAGGGCGGACAAGCTTGGTGTAAGCAGTATCTTTAGTAGACCTGTGTTCTGCCAGTGAATCGCAGTCTTTGGTTTGCTCTGCCCACAGTATTATCTATGTGATCGATCCAATTTAGGTTATTTGTAATTGTAATCTCTAAGTCCTTAGCTGAATTTACAGCCTTCAGATTTGTGTGACTAATAGCGTAATCGAAATTTAGCTGATTTATTTTAGTACTCATGTAAGTAACTTGTCCCTTTTCTTTATTCAGGGTCAATTGCCAGTTTTCGAACCATATAGATATCCTATCTGTATATTTCTACAGGTAATTACTGAGAAGTAATCAAACTACTCCCCACATGCACGTCAATAGATGATTCCTTTGTATTTTTATTTCCTGTAGTTTACACGTACATACACTCCTGGAAATGGAAAAAAGAACACATTGACACCGGTGTGTCAGACCCACCATACTTGCTCCGGACACTGCGAGAGGGCTGTACAAGCAATGATCACACGCACGGCACAGCGGACACACCAGGAACCGCGCTGTTGGCCGTCGAATGGCGCTAGCTGCGCAGCATTTGTGCACCGCCTCCGTCAGTGTCAGCCAGTTTCCCGTGGCATACGGAGCTCCATCGCAGTCTTTAACACTGGTAGCATGCCGCGACAGCGTGGACGTGAACCGTATGTGCAGTTGACGGACTTTGAGCGAGGGCGTATAGTGGGCATGCGGGAGGCCGGGTGGACGTACCGCCGAATTGCTCAACACGTGGGGCGTGAGGTCACCACAGTACATCGATGTTGTCGCCAGTGGTCGGCGGAAGGTACACGTGCCCGTCGACCTGGGACCGGACCGCAGCGACGCACGGATGCACGCCAAGACCGTAGGATCCCACGCAGTGCCGTAGGGGACCGCACCGCCACTTCCCAGCAAATTAGGGACACTGTTGCTCCTGGGGTATCGGCGAGGACCATTCGCAACCGTCTCCATGAAGCTGGGCTACGGTCCCGCACACCGTTAGGCCGTCTTCCGCTCACGCCCCAACATCGTGCAGCCCGCCTCCAGTGGTGTCGCGACAGGCGTGAATGGAGGGACGAATGGAGACGTGTCGTCTTCAGCGATGAGAGTCGCTTCTGCCTTGGTGCCAATGATGGTCGTATGCGTGTTTGGCGCCATGCAGGTGAGCGCCACAATCAGTACTGCATACGACCGAGGCACACAGGGCCAACACCCGGCATCATGGTGTGGGGAGCGATCTCCTACACTGGCCGTACACCTCTGGTGATCGTCGAGAGGACACTGAATAGTGCACGGTACATCCAAACCGTCATCGAACCCATCGTTCTACCATTCCTAGACCGGCAAGGGAACTTGCTGTTCCAACAGGACAATGCACGTCCGCATGTATCCCGTGCCACCCAACGTGCTCTAGAAGGTGTAAGTCAACTACCCTGGCCAGCAAGATCTCCGGATCTGTCCCCCATTGAGCATGTTTGGGACTGGATGAAGCGTCGTCTCACGCGGTCTGCACGTCCAGCACGAACGCTGGTCCAACTGAGGCGCCAGGTGGATATGGCATGGCAAGCCGTTCCACAGGACTACATCCAGCATCTCTCCGATCGTCTCCATGGGAGAATAGCAGCCTGCATTGCTGCGAAAGGTGGATATACACTGTACTAGTGCCGACATTGTGCATGCTCTGTTGCCTGTGTCTATGTGCCTGTGGTTCTGTCAGTGTGACCATGTGATGTATCTGACCCAAGGAATGTGTCAATAAAGTTTCCCCTTCCTGGGACAATGAATTCACGATGTTCTTATTTCAATTTCCAGGAGTGTAGATCTGGGGGATATCTGCTCTTGGTCTAGTTGTAGTGCCTTTCATTACTAATGGAAACGTTCTCCGTCCCTGGGTCGAACCCTGTCCGTAATTAAATTTGGTGGTCGAACACTTCCGGCGTAAGAGGTCACTCTCATTCTGCCAACGGCCTTGCCAAAGATGGCGGAGGAGCTGTCAGAGGTTCAGCGCACTCTCTTGGCCTTGGGGTGGAAACTGGCACTAAAATGCGGAAGAATCAGCAGTGATCAATAGCTTGAAGATACAGAAGACAATAGAAACCACTGCGTTTAGGACACGTAACGTGTATCCACTGGACATGTGGCTTGCATTTCAGTAAGTACCATGATGGTCTCTACATTGGCAAAAGGTTTAGGGCTTGTCCCCCTTCCGATCTTCGGGAGGAGACTGCCAAGGACGAGGTGACCATGAGAAAAAGAGTGAATAACGTTCTACGCATCGGGACGTGGAATTTCAGAAGTTTGAACGTGGTAGGAAAGCCAGAAATCTGAAAAGGGAAATGCTAATACTGAATCTAGATATACTAGGCGCCAGTGAGATGAAATAGAAATATGACAAGAATTTCTGGGCAGACGACTATAGAGTAACATCAGCAGCAGCAGCAGCAGCGGAAAATGGTATAACGGGAGAGGAATTTGTTATGAATAAAGAAGGAAGAACAGAGATTAAATTACTTCGAACAGTTCAGTGATGGGGTTGTTCTCATCAGAATCGCTAGAAAGCCAACACAGACAACAATTGTTCAGGTACAGGTGCCGGCGTCGCGAACAGAAGAAGAAGAGAGAAAGTGAAGTAGGATCACAGGAACTGCAGTATACAGTGACAGTCTAATGAATACAGAGTATGGATTGAGAGTAAATCGAAGAAAGACTAAAGTAATGAGAACTAGCAGAAATAAGAACAGCGAGAAACTTAGCATTGAGATTGGTGATCGCGAAGTAGACGAAGGTAAGGAATTCTGCTACCTAGGCAGCAAAATAACCCATAACGGACGGAGCAAGGAGGACATAAAAAGCAGACTAGCATGGAAAAAGGGGAATTCCTGAACAAGAGAAGTCCACTAGTATCAAACATAGATCTTAATTTGAGGAGGACATCTTTGAGAATCTACGTTTGGAGCACAGCATTGTATGTCAGTGGGATATGGACCGTGGGAGAACCGGGACAGAAGAGACTAGAAGCATTCGAGATGCGGTGTTACAGAAGAATTTTGAAACTTAGGTGTACTGATAAGGTAAGGAATGAGGAGGTTCTCTGCAGAATCTGCGAGGAAAGGAATATATAGATGACACTGACAAGAAGGAGGATCAGAAGGATAGAACACCTGTTAAGACGTCAGGGAATAACTTCCACGGTACTAGAGGGAGCTGTAGATTGTAAAAACCGTAGAGGGAAACATAGATGGGGATACAGGCAGCAAATAATTCAGGAAGTAGGTTTCGACTGCTACTCTGGAATGCAAAGCTTGGCCCATTAGAGGATTTCGTGGCGGACCAAATTAAATCAGTCAGAAGACTGATGAGTAAAAAATAAATAAGTAAATAATTCATGAAATCTCGACACGAGCTGTCGCTTATTGCTCAGTATCACCCTAAGCAGAACAATGTATTTAGTTAACCGAGCGTCATTATTTTTAAAGCTTGGCAATCTCCTTCAATACATTGCTCATACCGTCAATACCACTATGAGACAGTCAATATTATGGCGCTATAAATATTGTCTAGCCCCTCATAACGCTGTAGATGTTATCATGCAAAGCGTAAAAACACATGAGTAAACGTAAACAAGCACTCGTTTGGAAATGTGTAACGTAATAGGACAATTCAGCATATGATAAAAATGTATGACAACAACAGTATGTAACAGTCTCTGATACACTGGTATAACATTTTTTTCTCAGAATACTTTTATTTGTTGCTACACTGCATTCAGAGTATGGAGACACACACCCTGGTATCTTCCACATATCAAACAAAGTCGTAGAGGTGCAAAATTGAACAAAAAGACTTTCAACTTTGGAAAATTTGGGAGGCAGATTTAAGCATCGACACTTTATTTTTTTTTTAAATTTTTAACTGTGAAACTTAAAGTTAAAGAAGAGTGTAATGTTCTATTTAAAACACTGAAATTACGTACTAAGTTTCTATAACGCGAGGGTATAAAAAATTAAATAGGCTAAGTAACGTAAATATGACACAAAATCAGAAAATTAGTTTGTATGTTTGCAAGAAAAAGAGTAACTGTTAGGAAAAATTGTAAATGTCAGAGAGTATAAGCTGCAGTGAAATTACAATGTATTAATTTTTTTTAAAGTTACAAATGTTGACTAGATAAGAGAACAGTGTATCCTTCTTTGGATTGAGTTCTTGAATATGATACGGCTCCTCCGAAATATTATACATATGTGAAATTGTTAAGTCCTTTGACGACAGAATGTTGAGGTGTTAAAACGAGATAGAGACCAAACGAAACGATGCATATGAATAACCGGGATTTTTATGTACGGGATATTTCTTGGAAATTTATGACACAATACGTATGTCAGAGAGAAATACAGAAACTTCGGTGCTTGTTTTCCTATTTTTTATGAACAGTGGATAAGAAATGTTTACGTTTATACTTAACATACTGATATTAGTACGAAAATAAGAGATAAGCAACATGAAAGTCAACGGGATTACACAAAGCAGATTTTCCATTTGACATTTTCTGCCCCCGTAATAACATGAAGAACTGGCAATTCCCCTGCCACATCACTCTTATTAGTAAGTGAAATGTCTTTCTCATTTAAATGAAAATGTATTTTGTTTATGTATAGAGATTTTAGAGACATAACTTCTAGATCATTCTCCAGTATTTTCTGTCTGATGCAAACATATCTGTAGATGTATTAATTCCTCTTCCTCCTATAAATTTAACCACTATATAATCTCCTCCATCAAAATGTAATGGATTTGGCATTAAAGTAGGATCCAGTTTGGGTGCTCCAAAGATATCGACGTTATCCATGGCGGCAACCCGCAGCACACCTCCGTGTAGCCGGTGGCTGGCCCGTAGGCGACAATATGTCAATTTTCGGAATCAACTACGCCGTATTTTGGAATGGAGTGTATCATATTTAAGGATTATATCGACTGCTTAGTAATCATCTCCATGTATTAAAAGCATGTAACACAAATTTGGTGGGTACGAAATCAATACTTGAGCGGCAAATGTTGTAGAGCTGTATGCACATTTATTTTCACTCAAAGTGCTGCTTAATTACAAGTATTTCTTACCGCCAAACTGAAGTTACTAATAGAAAAAACAGTTTATGAATTATTACTGCTATATAACGGCAGCGTATTTAATCGTACGAACATCTGTGACAGGTAAGTTTTTCTTGTGAATATATGGGGCGTGTCACTTTTTTGCAGTCCGTTGTGGCCGAGCGGTTCTAGGAGCTTCAGTTTGGAGCCACGCGACCGATACGGTCGCAGGTTCGAATCCTACCTCGGGCGTGGATGTGTGTGATGTCCTTCGGATAGTTAGGTTTAAGTAGTTCTAAGTTCTAAGGGGACTGATGACCTCAGATGCTAAGTCCCATAGTGCTCAAATCCATTTGAACCAACACTTTTTTTTAAGTTTTCGCCCGTATAAGTTTTAGGACAGCTTATCCTAAACAATTAGGTGGTATTGGAACGCTTCTTGATCGGGCCAGGAGTGAACTCTAATCAAGCCAGCAGTGGGTGCCACGATGCGACCCGGCGATTGACAACGCGGGCTACAGTTCCTCCTCACTCTGCTGTTATAGGCGGCTCATATATAGTCATTTCGATAACTCCAGTTAGAATTATGGGCTAAGTTAGCTCATCATATATAGGTTTGCTTGGGTACTAGTCTCAAACGTATTCAAGTTTATTCAATGAGTGCCAACTTCTTTGGGAATGATCTGTAAATTCAGAGATTTGCTGAATTAGCTGTTAGTAACTGCCAGTAACTCGGTACCGAATGTTCATAATTGCGTTTTTGTCTTTAGTGGGAATAAAACATTCAGGAAAGATTTTTAAACTATTTTTCGTCTGCTAAATCCTTGAAATTACAGTGAAATATAAATTTCTCTCCAAAACTTTAATAAGGAACAGCGTTAAATCAGGCGGGGAACAGCCTGACATCCTCTCTCCGGAACCAGCTCAGTGAGGCACCTAGTAGAGATCAGAAAAGGAGCGAATCTAATGTTTGGGTTGCATGTCCACCGCCATCCCCACATCGAACCCAGAGTTATTGTGCGGTTCAGCTCCCAGTGTGGATACCCCTCAGGAACGTCTCATACCAGATGAGTGTAACCCTAAATGTTTGCGTGGTAGAGTAATCATGGTGACGCGTACGTGGAAGTGGTGTTAGCGCAGTCTAACTTTGGCATAAGGGGCAGATCGAAAACCGTCTTAAAAACCATCCACAGTCTGGCCAGCACACCGGACCTCGACACTAATCCGCCCGGCGGGCACGCCTTCCCGCTCGGGAAGCAGCGCGTTAGACCGGGCGGATAGCCGGGCAGGCGTCGAGTTGCATACTCGTATTTCACAAATCAAGGCGCTTTGTTACGTCAGTGCCAAAGAGCTTCCTTAGTACCCGCTGTAGTTCCGCGAGTATGGCGAGTCTGAGAACTGTGGCGCTGCAGTCACTTCATACTCGTCGACACGTTCTCTCTTACTGAAGAGTGTAGGAGTGTGAAGCTAGTCGTGACTTATTGTTAAATGGAACATGAAGACAAGCTCTTGCTGCTGGAAAGTATCACTGACAAGGAGAATTTACCGACTGCCGGTATCAGATAGCCTTTAACGAAGGTGTGTCTTGTGAGACTGCAGAGGCTGTGAGACAAGAATTAATTGATGTAAAGCGCACAACCGCAGATGTGTTCCATCAGAAGCGGAGTTATGTCTGGAATAAGTTTCATGCTGTAGTCCACGCTTCAGAGGTAAAACATGCAAAATTAGTTCAATGCAAACAAAAGGGCTGTGTTCTTGTTTATTCCACCTTCACCATGAGAAGACGTATGTGTTTCGTCAAACGGAAACTGGGCAAAGAGCAACGTCACTGTTATATCTCTGCGACAAAGAAGTGCAATATTTCTGTATTTATTTGGTCATAGCGTTAAAGGACTAACGGCGAGTTGTGTAGCTTATCATTCGTTTATGTCAGTTATTTTAAGAAGTACAAACTAGAAACTTTGGTTGTTAGTTGTACTGATTAACACAAGTTGCTGACCCACACCTATTTGAGCATGCTGGAAGCTTATTATTTTAATAAGTCGAAACAAGGCCCCGAGAGTAGACAACATACCATTAGAACTACTGATAGCCTTGGGAGAGCCAGCCCTGACAAAAATCTACCATCCCGCGAGCAAGATGTATGAGACAGGCGAATTACCCTCAGACTTCAAGAAGAATGTAATAATTCCAATCCCAAAAAAAGCAAGTGTTGACGCTTGACACTATCAATTTAATGACTCACGGCTGCAAAATACTAACGCGAATTCCTTGCAGAAGAATGGAAAAACTGGTAGAAGCCGACCTCGGGGAAGATCAGTTTGGATTCCGTGGAAATATTGGAACACGTGAGGGAATACTGACCCTACGACTTATCTTAGAAGATAGATTAAGGAAAGACAATCGTATGTTTCTAGCATTTGTAGACTTAGAGAATGCTTTTGACAATGTTGACTGGAATACTCTCTTTCAAAGTCTGAAGGTGGCAGGGGTAAAATACAGAGAGTGAAAGGCTACCTACAATTTTTGTACAGAAACCATATGGCAGTTAAAAGAGTCGAGGGGCATGAAAGGGAAGCAGTGGTTGGGAAGGGAGTGAGACGGGGTTGTGACCTATCTCGATGTTATTCAATCTTTATATTGAGCAAGCAGTAAGAGAAACAAAAGAAAAATTTGGATTAGCAATTAAAATCCATGGAGAAAAAATAAAAACTTTGAGGTTTGCCGATGACATTGTAATTCTATCGGAGACAGCCAAGGACTTGGAAGGGCAGTTGAACGGAATGGACAGTGTCTTGAAAGGAGGATATAAGATCAACATCACCAAAAGCAAAACGAGGATAATGGAATGTAGTCGAATTAAATCAGATGATCCTGAGGTATTTAGATTAGGAAATGAGACACTTAAACTAGTAAATGAGATTTGTTATTTGGGGAGCAAAATAACTGATGATAGTTGGAGTAGAGAGAATATAAAATGTAGACAGGCAATGGCAAGGAACGTGTTTTTGAAGAAGAGAAATTTGTTAACATCGAGAATAGATTTAAGAGTCAGGAAGTCTTTTCTGAAAGCATTTGTATGGAGTGTAGCCATGTGTGGAAGTGAAACGTGTACAATGAACAGTTTAACAAGAAGAGAATTGAAGCTTCCGAAATATGGTGCTACTGAAGACTGCTCAGGATTAGATAGGTAAATCGCGTAACTGATGAGGAGGTACTGAATAGAGTTAAGGAGAAGAGGAATTTGTGGCACAACTTGACAAGAAGAAGTGATCTGTTGGTAGGACACATTCTGAGGCATCAAGGGATCACCAATTTAGTACTGGAGGGAAGCGTGAAGGGTAAAAATCGTAGAGGGAGACCAAGAAATGAATACGCTAATCAGATTCAGAAGGATGTAAGTTGCAGTAGTTATTCGGAGTAAAGTGGCTTGCACAGGATAGAGTAGCATGGAGAGCTGCAACAAACCAGTCTCTGCACTGAAGACCACAACAACAACAACAACAACAACAGTAATCACCATTTACAGATTGCGCTTCATTTTCTCGTCATGTTTTCTGGTACTTTCGTCACACATTTGGTACATCTACATCTACATGACTACTCTGCAATTCACATTTAAGTGCTTGGCAGAGGGTTCATCGAACCACAATCATACTATCTCTCTACTATTCCACTCCCGAACAGCGAGCGGGAAAAACGAACACCTAAACCTTTCTGTTCGAGCTCTGATTTCTCTTATTTTATTTTGATGATCATTCCTACCTATGTAGGTTGGGCTCAACAAAATATTTTCGCATTCGGAAGAGAAAGTTGGTGACTGAAATTTCGTAAAAAGGTCTCGCCGCGACGAAAAACGTCTATGCTGTAATGACTTCCATCCCAACTCGTGTATCATATCTGCCACACTCTCTCCCCTATAACGCGATAATACAAAACGAGCTGCCCTTCTTTGCACCCTCTCGATGTCCTCCGTCAATCCCACCTGGTAAGGATCCCACACCGCGCAGCAATATTCTAACAGAGGACGAACGAGTGTAGTGTAAGCTGTCTCTTTAGTGGACTTGTTGCATCTTCTAAGTGTCCTGCCAATGAAACGCAACCTTTGGCTCGCCTTCCCGACAATATTATCTATATGGTCCTTCCAACTGAAGTTGTTAGTAATTTTAACACCCAGGTACTTAGTTGAATTGACAGCCTTGAGAATTGTACTATTTATCGAGTAATCGAATTCCAACGGATTTCTTTTGGAACTCATGTGGATCATCTCACACTTTTCGTTATTTAGCGTCAACTGCCACCTGACACACCATACAGCAATCTTTTCTAAATCGCTTTGCAGCTGATACTGGTCTTCGGATGACCTTACTAGACGGTAAATTACAGCATCATCTGCGAACAGTCTAAGAGAACTGCTCAGATTGTCACCCAGGTCATTTATATAGATCAGGAACAGTAGAGGTCCCAGGACGCTTCCCTGGGGAACACCTGATATCACTTCAGTTTTACTCGATGATTTGCCGTCTATTACTACGAACTGCGACCTTCCTGACAGGAAATCACGATTCCAGTCGCACAACTGAGACGATACCCCATAGCTCCGCAGCTTGATTAGAAGGATGTGTGTATCAGCGTAATAGTGAGAAATTCTCTGAAGTGATATTAAATATTATAATAGATTTAAAGCAATGTGCGAAAACCTTTTATCTATATATATGTACGTGTAAACGGAATAACATTCCCTGCTAATCGATCAGTCGTTGTATCGGTATATAACTTGCTTCTGTCATTTAGGCTGGTCCGAAACTTCGTCAAATTTCAACTTGCATTTGAGAATGGCTACAAAGCCGAAATCATGACTGTGTGAAATGACTGAATGGCAATTTACAGTTTAATGATGGGCATTTGTCTCAAAACGATTGAGTTTATAGCCGGAATGCCGCGAGTCCACGGATCTGTTGGGAACTCGTGTACGTTCTCTCCTTTCAGAACGCATCGAGTCCACTCGTACGCGACAACAGACTGAGGTGACGAGCTGGCTGTGGCGGGAACTCACGAGATGACGGGCACACGAGGACGGCGATGAAGCGAGGCCCACGAGAAAGACAGTCCGTGGAGCGTACGTCACAGCACGTGAAACTGCAGGTCTTACGAGTGCCAGCAGCCGTCTCCGGCGTGGAGCAGGTAACTGTTTGAGACGACTTTAACGATTGATGATCGTGTGTTTAAATGCATGCAAGTTCTCGAAAGCACATGACGAAGGTAAGACAGTCCGTGCAGCGTACGTCACAGCACGTGAAACTGCAGGTCTTACGAGTGCCAGCAGCCGTCTCCGGCGTGGAGCAGGTAACTGTTTGAGACGAGTTTAACGATTGATGATCGTGTGTTTAAATGCATGCAAGTTCTCGAAAGCATATGACGAAGCTAAGACTTTTTGTGGAACATTTTCAGACAAATATTAATTTCCCGTGTGTCCTGCAGGGAGCCGAGCGCTCGCGAAGTGTGTGGGACGAGCCGGCTAGCTTGTCCCCGATGACGGACGTGACGTCACTCGCTGGCGAGTTTAAGGCGACTATACAGACATCATTACTGATTTCTGCTACCTAGAACTTTGATTATTATGACTGCATACTGCGGCCTTTGACTTGGCTAATTGCGTCGCTGTTGTGTCTTACTGCAGGAACCTTAGGAGATAAATTACCTTAGCAGCAGTATTAGTACTAGCTTCGATTACTTTCCTTCTGTTTTCCTCCACATGCAGTCTCGAGTTGTTCATGAAGTCGAGAATCGGCTTTCAGCATTGTTGTCCAATGGATTCTGTTCAGATCTCGAGTTGATCTAGAGTAGTGGTTTTGATGAGCCGCTACAGTGAAGCATGTATCAGAGTGCTGGAAAGAGTGGATACAGAGGTCAAAAGTATCCCAGGATGCGGCCACACACCGGTTGCCGAGTTTGTGACTCCAAGCCCAGGAAACAGGGCTCCACCAGTTCTCTCTTCAGAATACGATTTTCTGTCCCCGACATCTCTTACTTTCGACATGCAGATATTGGAATAATGAATCTGAGTAAATACGGAAAACCTAAGAAATCCAATAACCATAAAAATGTTGCGACCTACCGAAAAAGAGAGGGCCGTTTTGTGACCCTTACAGCGCAGCAGTATATCAGCGATATTCTATGCCCCGTTTTGTTGCCCTTCATAGCAAACCATCCAGGCTTACATATCAGCAAGATGATCCCGCCCGTACGCGGTGAGACTTTCTACTGATTTATCTCTGTGCTTGACAAACCCTACGTTGGCCAGCAAGATTGCCGGATCACTCCTTAGCTGAGAACGTTTCGAGCATTATGGGCAGGGTCCTCCCTCCAATTATCTCGAGACTTGGACGATCTAAGGTGCCAATTGGACAGAATTTACCACGATATACCTGATGACAGCTCTATCAATCAATTCCGAGTCCAATAATTGCTTGCTTAAGGGCGAGAGGTAGACCAAAGTGCTACTAATTTGCTCAATTATTAAACCTCTTTCTCATGAATAAATCATCGATTTTTAAAATGATAATCATTTTTTTCTTGGTGTAGATAATAGACAAAAATCGGAACAACACAACGTTCCAAACCAGAAAAACAAAACAAAGGAATATCGGTTCCCGCAGACTCAAAACGAAGTACACGAGGTGTAAGAGGATGTTCTAAACATCAAAACGTAAATATATTCAGAAACAATGAAGTGGAGTGTACTAAAAACGAAGACGTAGTTGTAGAAGACCATTAGTAATGAAGTAGGGCACTAAAAATCTCGAGTATTAATTGTAGTTTAATGCTGTTTAATATCAGTAATTTTAAACATGAGAACTGACTAAGAGATTTGTAAGAAACACCGTAATGTTACGGTGTAAATAAGAGTTTCATTACAGTAACAAAAGACCGTACTTAACCTACATTACTTGTGTGTAATTTTTTAATAGTGTAACAGACTGAGAGATCAACCCAGATCATCCGTAGCACTTCTGCCTTAAAATACATGAAGCAGTACGTCGACTGATTTGTCTCGCTAGCTTCTCTACGCTGAGAGTGAGGGGATCCGCAATCTGGCAGTGATCACGATGTGATTCTGCTTGCCGCTGCTGCCGCCGCCGCCGCCACTGGGAAGGGCGAAAGGAGAGCTTCACCAGTTGGAAGCATCGACCGCCGGCTGCACAGCACAGAGAACTCAAAGAGGTAAATCCTACGGATCAACGTGTCACAGTTTTGAGCAGTCTTTGAAATGACCATTTTCAACGTTACTTGTCACATATCTGGAGGATCTCTGCAGCACGCTTGAAAGACAGTGTAAATTAATTCAAGTTTTGTAAGAAAATATTATATTGAACTAAAGATGGTCAAACGTAGTATCGATTGTGTAGTGGCGCCGCTGCTCAACAGTGCTCGCTGGTTCAGGATGTTATGTGTAATGTGTTGGAGTAACTTTAGATCCAGAGATCTATGGAGGACTCTCAAGTGTAAAGACATGTTGTATCTGATGTGTGCTGGATATATACTCACTAGCTACGGGCAGTAATGAGTTTTTATTTGCGAGATACTATAATTTTTGCTAACTTTAAAAGGAATCTCAACATAGGTTGGAAATAATTAAGGTAAAGAAAGTTGTTTTGATACTAACGCATTGTGCTTGTTCTTAAGTTATGGTTGAGACAATGTATAGCACTCACATCCAATAATTTTGTAAAGCTAATTGTTAATATGTAATCAGTTTATTTAGTGGCTTAATTGAGAGAATCACTAATTTTCAAAGAGTCAAAATATGAGTTTAAAGTTAGTGTCATATTGTTACTTACCCCAAGTCAATACCAGTTCCCAGATTCATGTCTTTTTGATTACCTATCTTTCTCAAGAAGTTATTGTCTCAGTCATATTCTATTTAATATGTTAAACAAAGCAAGAGCCTTGCACAACAGCTGTTTGCTAATCGTACAGTTTAAAATACTAACAGAGAGAAGTACGAAGAGTGTTACCATTGCGCAGAAAAAGCTAAGAAATTTTGTAATTTCAGAGATAGCTTTCATTAAGCCAAGGGATCATTATTTTCAAATTGATCAAGTTTTGTTTTATTACCTGGGCCAATTTCAAATCAATAGCGTTGCATCAGATTCAGTTTTTGTGTTACGTAAGTTACATTTTCGCAGTCAGAAAAGTTCAGTACATGGCAAAACGCGTAAGTGACGATAAAGAAATACACGTTCAGATGCAATTCCCATTCTAACACTTGTCTTTCAGACTACTGTCAGTTACGTAATTTCTATCATACTTCAAAACGCACAACTTTCATGCTAATAACATGCCTCACAGATGGATGAGTGTTAAATACAGCCCTGACAGGAGTATCCAGGGTTATTGTTTCAAATTGAGACTATTAAATATCTCGAAAACGAAGCAGGGAAAAGGTATTTGTAGGTAAAAAGCTAAAATTAGTGAAATGTACATCTGTCTGTGATACGACTGGCCACCTCCTAACCAGTCCTTCTGCATGAGCGGACTGTGCTATGCTTTTTTTTCCAGATGGGAACCAGCCCCCATCTTTTTTATTACGTATTCGTATACTACACCAGAAAAAAGATGCGCACGGTTTTTCCAAACAATTGTTCTCCATTCGTGGTATATGGAGCTCTAATCGACAAATATCAAGTGTACTTGTTTTTGCAATTAAGGAGCGACCCATTTGATTCTACATTTCACTTACAATGTAAATGTAAACCTTTGTGTTTTAAAGGTTGATGATTATGCTCCAAATTTACTTTAGTATCTCTTTGCCTCACACATCCCGGTTCTTGATTTCGGAGAGTATCCAAGGCAGGTGTGAGCTGTCATTTACAATTATGCAGACTACATCCATATCCCAAGACCCGCCATCTAGGATCGCCATTTGGGCTTCTGATATAATAGTGCTGTTCCTGTATTCCCAGTGCTGCAATTTGAGCTTTTTAGAGCCTCTCATTTATAAGACAATTACCTGTCTTAGATTCTGACATAGATGCTAATCTCCGGTCAGAAATTTTGAATTTTATACTTAGGACAACTACCCACCTTGGATTCTTGAATTTTCCAGCATTTTATACTTAGTATAATTGTACTTTTGAGAGTTTCTTGCCTTTTTTTATTTCCTACTTTCTATACGAAGCGCAATTAGTATCTAAGTTCTTTGGTGTGTGGTAGAGAAAAATCTGTAAAATCTGTCATCATCGATGATGTCACAAGAGGAGAAGGGGAAAAGCCAACTGCACTCGAACTGGAGTTCGAGTGGACGTCATTTTGACTAACCAAGGTGAAACTAGCTAATCCTAGATTTAGAGTAATGGTATTATTATTATATTAACGTAAGTACACTCCTGGAAATTGAAATAAGAACACCGTGAATTCATTGTCCCAGGAAGGGGAAACTTTATTGACACATTCCTGGGGTCAGATACATCACATGATCACACTGACAGAACCACAGGCACATAGACACAGGCAACAGAGCATGCACAATGTCGGCACTAGTACAGTGTATATCCACCTTTCGCAGCAATGCAGGCTGCTATTCTCCCATGGAGACGATCGTAGAGATGCTGGATGTAGTCCTGTGGAACGGCTTGTCATGCCATTTCCACCTGGCGCCTCAGTTGGACCAGCGTTCGTGCTGGACGTGCAGACCGCGTGAGACGACGCTTCATCCAGTCCCAAACATGCTCAATGGGGGACAGATCCGGAGAGCTTGCTGGCCAGGGTAGTTGACTTACACTTTCAAGAGCACGTTGGGTCGCACGAGATACGTGCGGACGTGCATTGTCCTGTTGGAACAGCAAGTTCCCTTGCCGGTCTAGGAATGGTAGAACGATGGGTTCGATGACGGTTTGGATGTACAGTGCACTATTCAGTGTCCCCTCGACGATCACCAGAGCTGTACGGCCAGTGTAGGAGATCGCTCCCCACACCATGATGCCGGGTGTTGACCCTGTGTGCCTCGGTCGTATGCAGTCCTGATTGTGGCGCTCACCTGCACGGCGCCAAACACGCATGCCACCATCATTGGCACCAAGGCAGAAGCGACTCTCATCGCTGAAGACGACACGTCTCCATCCGTCCCTCCATTCACGCCTGTCGCGACACCACTGGAGGCGGGCTGCACGATGTTGGGGCGTGAGCGGAAGACGGCCTAACGGTGTGCGGGACCGTAGCCCAGCTTCATGGAGACGGTTGCGAATGGTCCTCGCCGATGCCCCAGGAGCAACAGTGTCCCTAATTTGCTGGGAAGTGGCGGTGCGGTCCCCTACGGCACTGCGTAGGATCCTACGGTCTTGGCGTGCATCCGTGCGTTGCTGCGGTCCGGTCCCAGGTCGACGGGCACGTGCACCTTCCGCCGACCACTGGCGACAACATCGATGTACTGTGGAGACCTCACGCCCCACGTGTTGAGCAATTCGGCGGTACGTCCACCCGGTCTCCCGCATGCCCGCTATACGCCCTCGCTCAAAGTACGTCAACTGCACATACGGTTCACGTCCACGCTTTCGCGGCATGCTACCAGTGTTAAAGACTGCGATGGAGCTACGTATGCCACGGCAATCTGGCTGACACTGACGGCGGCGGTGCACAAATGCTGCGCAGCTAGCGCCATTCGACGGCCAACACCGCGGTTCTTAGAATAATGTTGATGATTGTAATACTTGAATAATAAATAAAATATCTGTTTCTTTAACTTTCAGTAGTGAAACCGGGACAAATGCGATTAATTCATGTGGTTATAATGTCATTCTTGGATATAATATTTGTATCATACTTACCTTTTTTATGTTCCTGTAAACATACTTCAAGTAAACGATTATATTCAAAAATTAACGCTCTTTAAATCACTGCTGGTAGTAACCACACTGCTGCGATTCTCATTTCTCCTTTACATCACTATCGGTAACTGCCGTCATAGTTCTCCTCAGAAAAGAAATGTGTAAATGTTTTTTAATAATAATCTCTTAACCCGCTCCTTTCTTCATCCCTAATATTTAAAAAGATTCGTTCTTTCATATAGAGGGTGTTTAAAATTTAACTTCCGCTATTTGAACCATTGTAGACGGAACAGTATTTACCGTACGGCTATCCGACTTACAGGAATGATGTTCAGACTGCGGGGTGTAGGGTTGGCGCTGTTAATGGTATTACACTACTGGCCATTAAAATTGTTACACCACGAAGATGACGTGCTACAGACGCGAAATTGAACCGACATGAAGAAGATGCTATGATATGCAAATGATTAGCTTTTCAGAACATTCACACAAGGATGGCGCCGGTGGCGACACCTACAACGTTCTGACAGGAGGAAGTTTCCAACCTATTTCTCATACACAAACAACAGAGGTGAAACATTGTTCTGCAGCCTCGTGTAAGGAGGAGAAATGTGTACCATCACGTTACCTACTTTGATGAAGTTCGGATTTTAGCCTATCGCGTTTACCCTTGACGCTACACCACAGACAGTAGACCTGCGATGGAGTACTCGACGACGAACCTGGGTGCATGAATGGCAAAACGTCATGTTTTCGGTTCCGTTTAAAAAAAAAAAAATGGCTCTGAGCACTATGGCACTTAACTGGTGAGGTCATCCGTCCCCTAGAACTTAGAACTATTTAAACCTAACTAGCATAAGGACACCACATACATCCATGCCCGAGGCAGGATTCGAACCTGCGACCGTAGCGGTCGCGCGGTTCCAGACTATAGCACCTTGAACCGCTGGGCCAATCCGGCCGGCTTCTGTTTTCAGTATCATGATGGTCGCATCCACGTTACGCGACATCGCTGTGAACGCACATTAGAAGCGTATATTCGTCATGGCCATACTGGCGTACCACCCGGCGTGATGGGATGGGGTGCCATTGGTTAGACGTCTCGGTCACCTCTTGTTAGCATTGACGGCGCTTTGAACAGACGTTACATTTCAGATGTGTTACGACCCGTGGCTCTACCCTTCATTCGATCCCTGCGAAACCCTACATTTCAGCAGGATAATGCACGACCGCATGTCGCAGGTCTTGTACGGGCCTTTCTGGATACAGAAAATGTTCTACTGCTGCCCTGGCCAGCATATTTCACCAATTGAAAAGGTCTGGTCAATGGTGGCCGAGCAACTGGCTCGTCACAATACGCCAGTCGCTACTCTTGATGAATTGTGGTATCGTGTTGAAGCTGCATGGGCAGCTGTATCTGTACACGCCATCCAAGCTCTGTTTTTAACTCAATGGCCAGGCGTATCGAGGCCGTTGTTACGGCCATTGGTGGTTGTTCTAGCCACTGATGTCTGAGGATCTATGCACCCAAGTTGCGTGAAAATGTAATCACATGTCAGTTCTAGTATAACATATTTGTCCAATGAATACCCGTTTATCATCTGCATTTCTTCTTGATGTAGCAATTTTAATGGCCAGTAGTGTAGGTTCATGACTTACTGTTAGGCGCTGGTACTGTTACGACGACGTAGTGGCAATCATCAGTGTGCATTACAGCTGATGATAGTCGACAGCCGGCCGGTGTGGCCGAGCGGTTCTAGGCGCTACAGTCTGGAGCCGCGCGACCGCTACGGTCGCCGGTTCGAATCCTGCCTCAGGCATGGATGTGTGTGATGTCCTTAGGTAAGTTAGGTTTAAGCAGTTCTAAGTTCTAGGGGACTGATGACCTTAGAAGTTATGTCCCATAGTGCTGAGAGCCGTTTGAACCATTTGATAGTCGACACGCGCCTAGACAAGGCGAGCAGCGCTTTACTCGTAAAGCTGTTCTGTGAGACCAACAGCGACAGTGCTGCTGCTCTTCTCGAGAATCGGCGCATTGAAGGAATACTGAAAAGGGTTGACTAAAACCATTCAGAAGTTTAAATTAGCTGGTGATTTGGGAACTGCTCCTGGAAGAGCCCGCGCCACAAATTGCTAAAGAAGTTACTGTTTGCCACGGCTGAGAATGTAGGACGCAGTGTGCGATCTTCAAGCTGCGGACAGGCTGTGTCACGATAGCTGAACATTGCATGGTCCACCGTTCGGAAACTGCAGCGAACAGCTATGAAATGGTATCTCTGACGATATTACAGGCTGTCGTGGATGCACACGGCCGTGACATTGAGAGACGTTCCTAACATGGAACGTAAACATGTTAATCAATTAACGGATGTTACACATTCATGTGAAAATTAAAAGGTCTTTTTTTCAATTGTTTAATCATGGTTGCTCTTCCGCGCGTCCTCACAAATGTTTCCGCAAACTTTTTTTATTCTACGAGCACTCGTTTGTCATTGGGACCGCGTCAAGTAGGTGAAGTTTAATTATAACTACGCTGTGTATCAAACCTTCGATGAGAATAATGTGCGTAATTTGTGCTCTGTTTAAAGAAAAGCTGGCTGTTCTCCCGTCTCAATGTAAATGACTTCATAGCTCCTAAGCTATGTGTCTTACAGAGATAATATTTTTCTAGATACATTCACTGTCCATTTATTGTTTGTCATCTTTTATTACGGTACTGCCACCTCTTTTCTTATTCCATTTACTGGCTTCACTAACTGTCTTGTCTTACTTGCCCATGAGGGCAGCAGCAGTGTGTATCGATAAGTGCTCTGTCGTACCATCTCTGGAGCGCCCAATGGTATTTCCTGGTCGTCGTGTGTCAGGAAATCAGTTCGGGACGGACCAGCAGTGCAGTCTGGACGCAGCAGCAGTGAAGTCGGGGACAGAGCCCTGGTTAGGCGCCGACAGCCAGTGCTCGCCGACCGCTGGCGACACACATGTACTGTCCGACGGAGGGAGATTGGAGCGGGACGACCGTTGGTTGGTCGTCTGATCGGCCGACGTATATTTGGTGCTTTCGCCGTTTCGGGGCCTGCAGTTGGTCGGTTGGCGTGGAGCAGCGAGGAAGTCTCCGTGGCGCGTAGTTTGGCCAAGTCTGCTGGCAGCGTCCACGAGTGGTCGGAGTGTGTGGTGCTGTTCCCACTGCTACGAGGTCCGTGGCTCTCCGATCCTGGAGACGAAAGTTGAGTTTTGACTTAATCTACCAGCAAGTCACGTCTGTTCACATTGCGTCGTTTGGATTTCGTTATCGACCTTTGGGACATTCCCACGAGCGACAACGTGTGTTTTCAAGTTGGCAAATTTTAGCCACCCTCCGGTGGAGTTTAAATGTCCTTGGTTATTTTGAATTGGAGTGCACCAGCGGAATCTTCTGCCTTGTGGCTGTTAACTTTCCGGTTACATGTCCTGGCCGTTGACGTAAATTTAGGCACTGTATTTTCCTCATCGTGTTGTCGCTGTCCAGCACGGTGTGTAGTTTGACAGCTCAATGTGTAATTGGTTGTGGGTGCCAACACCTTTTACGTTGTTCCAGTGAACTCCCTGTTGTGTGCTGGTCGGGTGGAGCGGAAGTTATCTTGTCGGTGGGTCCGTTGACTGTCTGTCGGTTGGGTTGTCGTCGGATCGAGAATGGCTGGGCCGACTGCCTGTCTCACCTAAGCGAGCGTTAGTGTTTGAATTCCAGGTCGAACCTCGAAAACTTCTGAGCGCCGTTGGGTGTGCTGCCTTTTCACATTTGTTCTTGTTGTTTGTGTTTGTATGGCTTCTAGCCGATTTTTAAATTAAGGTTGTTTTGCTCTTAAGGCATAAGTTTATCTGGGCCTTCAACCTAATTTAAAGAACTGTTTTGAGGTAAGGTCTTTGGTCTTTTAAGAATTTATTTTGGTTTGAGTCTTAAGTGGTCGGCTTCCAGCTGATTTTTAAATTAAAGTTGTTTTGCTCTTCTGGTGTCAGATTGCTTAGACCTTCAGCCTAATTAATCAACTAATTGAAGATAAGGCCTTCTGCCTTTTCAATTCTTAATTTTGGTTTGAGTCTTAAGTTATTGGCTTTCAGCCGATTTTAAATGAAAGTGGTCTTGCCGTTAAGGCATGAGATTCTATGGCGCATTCAGACGGTAATCAAGTTCCAAATATTAATGCTGTTTTTTTTTTATTTTCTTGGTTCTTGTAAAGTTTGGTCAAATAAGTAAAGTTTTATGTTCGAGTGTAACTGACAGCCGGTTATTTTGGCCCCTTTCCACAATTAATTACCTGTACTGTCCTGAGGGTTTAACATATTGTCTGCAAAATGTGTTCCGAATAGCGTTAATAGTAAAGAAGTGATAAATTAAAACATCACGCATAACACTGAAGTTTTACAATTTGGACGGCAAGAATGAAGTGTGCGATAGATCATGATTTTTTTTTGTGTGTGTGTGTGTGTGTAAGGGGGTGGTGGTCTCAAATATATATGTTTGTTGAAAGTATCAAAGTAATCTCATTCTCAAATACTGGATGTCTATAATCTGGGAAACTTACGCTCCGTGATCTAACGCTGCCGCAAGACATAAACACTAACGTTAGTGCTTGAAATATTGCGTTAAAACACTTAAATATACGGTTTTATCTCATAATGAGTAGATTATAACAGCTCTTTATTTTTAAATCCGGTCAGTAATCGTATGAAACCCTGAAAACTATTTTTTAAACCCTGGAAGTCAAATACACAGCGTATAGTGAATCAGGCGACACACACACCTAAACATATTTTACCGTGTCGAATTCTTTTCTTTTACTGGTGTTAATCGGGCGTTTGTGGTGTTGCCGATTATCCGATAAATTTAGCGTTCCGCTTGTGGTTCGATCACTTTACCGTCAGCCAGGCAAATCCAGAGAAATTAAGTCATTACGTACCAGCACAATGTAAATTTAATATCTCGATTACATTTTAATAAACCACTGATTTCATTTGTCCGTTTTAATTGAACGTAATTCACTTGATATAATAAAAACTTGCGGTTCCCGGGAAAATAACAGGTATGAATTTCATTGGGTTCATTTTATGTAAATTCGATCTATGTCTTCTAGTTTTTTCATAGCTGTCCAATAAATGTACAAGCAATGACGTCAAAGTGTTTTTGCTCGTAAATGATGAAGTACAGGGTGATTACAAATAACATTAAACTTTCAAACCACTGTAGAAATAACACCACTGGCCAGAATGACGTCAAATTGCAATGGAATAGTAAAGGAGCAGGCGGAAAACGTATGGCAGAAGAAAAAAATAGTGTGAAAATTGATCAATAGATGGCGCTGTATGTGTCAAAATACGTAAACGAAAACGCCTGTCATGCACACGACCCACTGAAGTTGGTATAAACACGCCGGTTCAAAATGCTTCAAATGGCTCTGAACGCTATGGGACCTAACATCTGAGGCCATCAGTCCCCTAGAATTGAGAACTACCTAAACCTAACTAACTTAAGGACATCACACATATCCATGCCCGGGGCAGGATTTGAACCGGCGACCGTAGCAGTCACGCGGTTCCTGACGGAAACGCCTAGAACCATTTGTTTTTTCTTTTGCATTCTTGAATTTTTGTTCGTTGTGTTTGGTCGTTCGTTGCGAACGTCACATGACATCCATTCAAGCAAGTACGTTGTTGATTCTTTCGCTCAGTTTTTTTTTTTTTTTTCAGAGGCCTACCAGCTCTCTGACCGAACACGCTGAGCTACCGTGCCGGCAAAAAACATATGGGAGCAGGATTCGAACACGGTACCTCCAGCGCGGTAGCCATGAACATTTAACGCTGCACTACGCTGACTTGCAAGTTCGCCGTGACTGTCTCAATGCAGGATCGCACTCTGCTTGTGAGGCTGTATTACAAGACATGATGAGTGTGCACACGTCGCTCTGCAGAAATTCCGGTCACTGAAGGGTTTGAAAAAAGGCGTTGGTCCGATGACTGCCGTGAGTCTGGAGAAAATGTGTGTGTCAAATGTGTGTGAAATCTTATGGACTCAACTGCTAAGGTCGTCAGTCCATAAGCTTACACACTACTTAACCTAAATTATCCTAAGGACAAACACACACACCCATGCCCGAGGGAGGACTCGAACCTCAGCCGGGACCAGCCGCACAGTCCATGACTGCAGCGCCCGAGACCGCTCGGCCTAATTCCGCGCGGCTGGAGAAAATGATTCGGAAACTCGAAGAGGTGTTCTTTTGGTGTGCATCCTGGTAGAGGGACGAAACGAACTGATCCGACGTCAGTGGAAGCAGAGGCCACAGCAATGCAAGAGAAGACGAGTGGTGGTGTGCAAACGTGTAGTGCACGGAGAATTGCCCGAACATTGGACATACCCGTGATCAAGGTTCGTAAAATTCTACGAAACGTCCTTCTATGCGATCCATAATGTAGAATGGAAATGGCAAGGAAAGCGTTTCTGAAGAAGAGAAATTTGTTAACATCGAGTATTGATTTTAGTGTCAGGAAGTCGTTTCTGAAAGTATTTTATGAAGTGTAGCCATGTATAGAAGTGAAACTTGGATGATAAATAGTTTAGACAAGAAGAGAATAGAAGCTTTCGAAAGGTGGTGCTACAGAAGGATGCTGAAGATTAGATGGGTAGATCACATAACTAATGAGGAGGTATTGAATAGAATTGGGGAGAAGAGGAGTTTGTGGCACAGCTTGACTAGAAGAAGGCATCGGTTGGTAGGACATGTTCTGAGGCATCAAGGGATCACAAATTTAGTATTGGAAGGCAGCGTGGAGGTTAAAAATCGTAGAGGGAGACCAAGAGATGACTACACTAAGCAGATTCAGAAGGAAGTAGGCTGCAGTAGGTACTGGGAGATGAAGAAGCTTGCACAGGATAGAGTAGCATGGAGAGCTGCATCAAACCAGTCTCAGGACTGAAGGCCACAACAACAACAACAACATACGATCCATTCAAAACTACCCATGTGCACGAGGTGCTTCCTGTTGACCAGCCAGCAAAGGAGACCTTTGCTTTAGAAATTCTAGCCCGCATTGACGTAGACGATGACTAGCCATGGAAGATTTTGTGGATAGACGAAGCCCACTTCCACCTGACAGGATGTGTCAATACACAGAATCGTCGAATACGGACAACGGAAAATCCAAACGCAAGTCAACCAGTACCACTTCATCATGAAAACATCACTGTGTGGAGCGGGTTTACGGCATCATTTATTATAGGGCCATATTTTTGCGAAGAGAGAGGTGCTTCCAGTCCTGTTACCTGTACCGTCACTGGTAAGCGCTATGAGTGTCTTTTGCGCAACCACGTCATTCCAGCTCTCCGACAGCGTGGATGTGTGGATGGGATCATTTTTACGCAAGATGGCGCACCCCTGCTCGTTGCAAAAACATTTAAGCAGCTGTTGAAGCGGCATTTCAAAAATGCTGGAATTATCAGCCGCCATTTACCCACAGCCTGGCCGTCCAGATCAACTCATCTTAATCCGTATGACATCTGGCTGTGGGGCTACCTGAAAGATGTCGTGTTAATTGTTCCGACTAAAAACTTATGTGCATTGAAGGCACGCATTGCGCAGCACATTCTGAACGTGACACCGGAAACATTTAGATCAGTTGTGGACCATGTTTTTTATCGATCTCAACTTGTTGCAGAAAACGGTGGACAGCATATTGTACATGTTTTGCGCCAGCCACACGGAAATTAATAATCCGATTTGATTTTGATTCATGTTTTTTATGCGGTTTTGGCCTGAAGACAATTAAAAACCGATTTTTCCCAACCGATGTGATATGACCTTGGCATGGCGGATGAGCTTACGTAACTAACATTTTCACTCCTGTACACCCATGCACACTGAGTAGTACAGTTTACTTAACGTCAAAGCTACACGTTTTGCATTGTTGCATGATTCATTTGTCATCGACCACTATTAAATTACGATGCTCACAGCGCCATCTATTATGATGCTTACGGCGCCATGTATTGCTACTGTGGTGTCACCGCCAGACACCACACTTGCTAGGTGGTAGCCTTTAAATCGGCCGCGCTCCGGTAGTACACGTCGGACCCGCGTGTCGCCACTATCAGTGATTGCAGACAGAGCGCCGCCACAGGGCAGGTCTAGAGAGACTTCCTAGCACTCGCCCCAGTTGTGCAGCAGACTTTGCTAGCGATGGTTTACTGACTTTTACGCTCTCATCTGCCGAGACGATAGTTAGCATAGCCTTCAGCTACGTCATTTGCTACGACCTAGCAAGGCGCCAGTATCTGTACTATTGATATTGTGAATCATGTACCATAAAGAGCGACGTTCTCCATGAATGGATTAAAGTTAAGTATTCCACCAGCTACCTCCGTTTTTCTCAATTCTAATTCCCTTGTCATGTTCCAGACCTCACGCCAGCCTGCGTGAGCTGAAACGCGTGCACTTCGGCCTCCTTTAGAAAAATACGGTTGGCACGCCTGCCAACCACAACAGCTACATTTTGGAACTACGTATTTTTCTTCTGCCATACGTTTTCCCTCTTCTCCGATAATATTTCGTTGCAATTTGACGTCATTCTGACCGGTGGTGTTATTTCTACAGTGGTTTGCAATTATAACTTTAATTATAATCACCGTGCATATATGAGACGTAATGGGGGGAGTGATTCACCCACATTATCGGGCAAACTGTATTACAAGAAGCAAGTTGCATTCATTAAGAGAGCTTATTATCAGCAATCGCAGTTGCGAGATGTCTGTGTCTGATTTATCCTTAATTTCTTGGGTAGTGGGGTCCGCAGCTCGTGGTAGCGTTCTCGCTTCCCACGCTCGGGTTCCCGGGTTCGATTCCCGGCGGGGTCAGGGATTTCCTCTGCCTGGTGATGACAGGGTGTTGTGTGATGTCCTTAGGTTAGTTAGGTTTAAGTAGTTCTAAGTTCTAGGGGACTGATGACCATAGATGTTAAGTCCCATAGTACTCAGAGCCATTTGAATCATTTGGGTAGTGGTAACGAGTAAGCATTTACTGCAGTCGATATCCGAGTCCCAACTGTTCATCGAAACCACACAGTACAGAAACTGCTGTTTGCACTAACTTAAGCATTTGAGATACCTTCTCATAATGTAGTGACTTTCAAATGAAGTAAAGAAATAAAATCTCTGCCCTTGATAATATCAAGTGGAATCATATCCAAATTACCCTGCTGCAAAAAAACCATTCCTATGGCAATCTGAATTGTTACATCCAACGATGATTACTGTATGGTTAACGTTCAAACTGTAAGTAGGCTCTATAGGTTTTTTTTTTTATTGGTAACACCGCCGCCACGTAGCGCTCTGTATGAAGGACACTGGCTGTGCCGTGTGCAGACTCTGGCTGGTTTGCATTGTTGTCTGCCATTGTAGCGTTGGGCAGCGGCAGCTGGATGCTAACAGCGCGTAGCGTTGCGCAGTTGGAGGTGATCCGCCAGCAGCGGTGGACGTGGGGAAGTAAGATGGCGGAGTTTTGAAATTTGTAAGAATTGGTGTCATGAACTGATATATATTCTCACTATTAAGGTAAATACATTGTTTGTACTCTATTAAAATCTTTCATTCGCTAACTATGCCTATCAGTAGTTAGTGCCTTCCGTAGTTTGAATCTTTTATTTAGCTGGCAGTAGTGGCGCTCGCTGTATTGCAGTAGCTTGAGTAACGAAGATTTTTGTGAGGTAAGTGATTTGTGAAACATATAGGTTAATGTTAGTCAGGGCCATTCTTTTGTAGGGATTTTTGATAGTCAGATTGCGTTGCGCCAAAAATTATTGTGTGCCAGTTTAAGCACAGTCGTGTATAAATTGTTCTAAGGGGACGTTTCATATGTCGACCCTTAGCCGAGGATACCTCACTGGAATCTTCTGATTTTTTCTTGTAGTTTGTGTAATTAATGTAGATTTTTTTTTATTGCTAGCGCGTAATCATAGAGGGAATTTCCTTTGTAGTTGTAGTCTTTCATTGTTGTACAGTACAACAGTTGTGGCATGCATGTGGAGTTGCTCCAAGTATTTCGCAGCTGCGCTTGCAATTAACTAGATATTATTTTCAGTGATATGTTAATGTGTTCTCTTATTTTTGTTTTTCAAATTGTGCTTTTTTTGTGTTGTCGTGTGAAATATTGTGACAATAATGGCGTGTGAAAAACGTAATACTAGGCTCCAAAGTAAACTGAGAAATGACAGTGAAGACGAAAGCAGTGTGTTAGCGCCACCATGTAATGAATTAACTAATGTTCAAAGTAGTAATTTGGTAATTGTGAATAGGGAAATAGAGCTGGTTGCAAATAATGGTGTAGGCAGTGAAACAATTAGTGAACAGGGAAGCATTATCGATTGATTGGTCGGCAACAGCTCGCGTCAGGAATCCGATATGACAGGACAGAATCTTGCAAATACTGTACATTCAGGTTTTGCGTCCTCACCATTTTCTCAAGTAAGCCGAGACACATTTTCTGCTTGTCAAACTGTGAATGTTGCTGGTGCAAATGCACTGCCGAAAAGCATAGATGATCAGATTCCAGACACTAATACATTATTATTGCAATTAGTGCAACAAATGAAACAAAACCAGAGACAAACACAGCAACAGTTAGACACAATGGAACAAAATCTTCAAAAGTTAGACACAATGGAACAACATCAGAGACAAACACAACAAAAGCTTCAAAAATTAGACACAGTGGAACAAAATCAGAGACAAACACAGCAAAAGTTGGACACAATGGAACAAAAACAGAGACAAACACAGCAAAAGCTTCAAAAGTTAGACACAGTGGAACATATGCTTGAACAAACACGTGAAGATTTAACTACTGAATTACATAAAATCGAATCGAAATGTCAAAAAGTCTGTAATGACGTAAAAACACAAATTTGTGAGCATTTCCAACCTATTTTTTCGCGGCATGAAAATGCATTACAGAATCACGAAGCAGCCATAAAAGAACTGCAAACAATTGTTCATGAAAATCATGAGACCTTGCAAGCTAAAATTGACTCAGTTGCATCCACCGATTCGGTTACGCAACTTGCAATAACTCAGGAAAACTTAAAGGTCACAGTAGATTCGATTTCAACACAAATGGACACTCTGAAACTTGGTTCAGAAAAACACACTGAGGAAATGTGTTCACTATCGGAGAAAGTAGCCGAACTTTCAGATCAGTTCACTAACTTATCTACGAAGGTAGATGATGATCTGAATGACACAAAACCTGTAGCCTTCACTGACACTGAAGAGTATGAACAAATTAGGAAATTCAAACAGAATCAAAATCAAATCAACACACAGTACAAAAGAAAAATGCGGGAAGTACAAGATCAGTTGGCTCAAGTAATACAAGAATTACATATTTCAGAGGACACTCGCGCCCCAGTATGGGAAGAGGGACATAGCAATACAGAACAACCACAAAATAATAACACAGGGCATTTCGGAAATCATGAAAGTAATTGGCAAAATACACCGAATTTTGAGATGGAACCGCCGAAACGACGTAACAATGACCGATATGCGACCAGCCGACACGATGATTTTGACTATAAGCTGTTCATTACTACACGTAAATTCAAAACATTTAAGAATTCTGGCAACGACATTCATCCACAAGCGTGGCTCCATCAATTCTCTCATTGTTTTCCTCCCAACTGGTCACTAGAGCACAGATTAGAATTTATGTGTGGCTATTTAGAGAATGAACCAGCTGTAAGAATGCGATCGGTCATTCACGATTGCCACAGTGAAGGAGAATTTTACCATGCCTTCCTCTCAGCATATTGGTCCCAAGCCACACAAGACCGAGTATAACATAGCATCATAATGATGAAACATTTCGAACAATCTGAATTTTTCCAGTCTTGTCAAATATTTTGAAGACATGTTACATAAGAATCAGTATCTTTCAAACCCATACAGCCCCTCAGAACTCATCCGCATTTGCTTAATCAAATTACCTGAACATTTACGACAGATTATTTTAGCAGGACGATGCAAAGACGACATTGAAGCTTTTCAGGGACTGTTACAAGAACTGGAAATTGACACTGACAATCGAACGCGAAAACAGGAACACAACAATTACAGGTCACACCTGTCACAATTCCGCGATGACAGAAATAATACACGACAAGGCTATTCGTACAACGTAAATCGTGACCAAAACGGACACCACCCGTATGACAACCGTTGGCAGAGTAGTAATTATTACAGGGAAAGATCACCTCTCCGCGGTAGTGACTATCACAGAGACAATCAGAGAAACAGACAATATGGAAACCAAAATAATTATTATCAAGGGAGACGGAATAACTTAAGACGCAATGGTCCAGCGCGCAGTTACGATTCAGGGAGAAATTCTCCACCACGTGACCGACAAGAAAGAAACTATGGAATCTACCGAGATGATGACACACGATATAATCATAATGACAGACCGGAAATCCATCAGAACTGGCGAGCTTCAAACAGGGTAGGGCCCTCTCGGCAAGGTGAATTTTTAGAAGTTAGGTCCCCTAATCCCATTAACGGCGCGCGCCAACAAAGAGACAATGACTTACACCGCAGGCAGCCGCGTCCGCCGGCTGGCTCAGAGAAAAATAACGTAGATGCTAACCTTCAGAAAAATTTTTTTGCATTCCGTGCCGACGTATACAACATGATAATTACTTGGAAGCTGAAACTCTGCGCACTAGAAAGGGTAAATGATTGCATGGCATTTCGCATGTAAAACCGTTTATTGAAATATAATCTGCTTTTTAACTTTGTCTTTGCCATAAAACATGCTTTGTCACACTGAGAAATTGTTAACATGAAACAATGTTTTGAAGTTAACTACCCAGTCTAGAACATAGGGAACATTTTTAAACAGAAATTATGAATGTATTGTTATAGTGAACAGACGACACAGTGTTGTTATTTGTACATTCTTGCTTGTTGGTTGCACGATTACGTAACGACTATAAGGCTGACATACTTAGAACAGTTACCAGTACTGCTAATGAGATTTTAATGCAACATTTTGGTTTACTTGAAAATAAATTCTGGATTTAAAGTTCTTTCTGTGAGATTAAAGATGACTTAGCATTTGGTTTCTTTGATAGCTACACGATTATATCACGACGCTACTAATATGTGACATGATTTACATTGTTGCTTTTGCGGTGTATCTGTTTTATATCTGCACAGTTTTTCTGTATTATTCTGGAAAGTAAAACATGTTTTAGTAATAACGTCTGTGGTGTAGCTACAATGAGCACAACAATACGTTACAGTACAGTACTTACTTCATCACAGCAATAAGCGTAGTAATACGATATCTATACGCAAAGCATTTCACTTTTATTTATCATGAGGTAAGTACATTGACTTCTGCAGAACGTAGCTTTCGGAGGACAATAACTACGACACTTCCACAGAGATTGTCTTACAGCAAGACGCACATTTAGCGCTACACGACACGCATTAAACTATTTATTTTTCAACATATGTGAATTACAAAGAAAGTTTTCCGTGATACATTTCATTCCATTGCTGTAATCTGTAACACCTGAGGATATAATTACATTAATCGTCAGGGGGGTACACGCTTACTTTGTGTACCATGTGTTTGGCAAGCACAAGGAGCCCTAGCTAATATGGTATTTGATTATACAACTTTACACATTGGTACCATATTTATCTAACACATAAATTACACAGCTATCTGATCATTTAACTGAGACAAACATTTTTTTTTTACTACATCAGTGACACATGATTACGTAATTACACTTTTGGATAACTTCACACTTACGAAATTGTATTTTGTCTGTACTTTGTGAACTGTTCATACATTTTCGGAACCATTGTGATACTATGAGAGCTTTGAATGAAATAATTGGGTATGAGATCATGACTTTTAAAGTACTGTTGAGGTATGACACTTTTGACATGAGCAGAGAATTTTTTTTAGGTTTTGCAATTATTGGAAGAAGCTACGACGATTTTGAGATTTGGCTGAGGTCTTATGATGTTATGATGACGATGTGTATTACGCTGTTGCGGTATGTTTATGATCAATAAGCTGATGCTATATGAGTTATTTGATTATGCTACGTATCTGTTATGATGAAATATTGAAGAAGTGTCGACGAATAAGGTAAGGAATAATGAGTAGTGGTTAGGGACTCTGGTTTGTGAAAAAGATTGTTGGAAACCAAGAATCGTACTTTAAGAGTTATGAAATGTATGTAAATGCGTGAATGTATCACTGTGCTGGCGAAAATTTTTTGGTCACTATTCTGTTTAAAGGATTTTGTTTCTACATATTTGTAACGCAAATTCTTGACGTGTGAATTTTTTTTATATGAGACTGCCACTCTAGCGGAAACTGGTGTCGTAGATATTTCGGTAAGACAGTTAAGAGACCACCTGCGCGTAATGCGTCGTGGGCACCCAGCTGGGCGACAGCCACCAGGAAACAAGCCATTAGTGTGTGCCTTTCAGAGGCACAGGTAAAATAAAAAAATAAAAAAAGGGGTGTTATTGTCCTCGCTGTTGACATTTCTTTGTAGAAAGCGTCGCAAATACGACACGCTCAAACTTGAAAATATATGATTACACTGTGGAGCTCTTAATTTATGATATTTACTAAAATGCCTAATGAAACGACGAGAAACATTTCATGGCTATTATCCTGCTAGTTGAGAGAAATGCCATGTGGCTTGCTTTATGCATTTATTTACTCATTTTGTTTAATATCTAGTTTCTAACTGCACTGAAGCATTGGTTAAAATAAATTTTATGGATGTACTAATATAAATATTTTATGCCTACAGATCCAGTAAACAATAACTTTATGATGTACTTAAAAAAAACGAAGTAGCACAAAAAGACATTTCCCTTCACAGAAATTGCATACAGAATTGTCTTTTCAAGTACATGGTAATATTTTTTTACAATAAATTTTTGTGTTGCACCACTTTAATTGCATAGACATTAAGATTTGAATAGACATTGTCCTTATCTGCATTGTTGTCTTTAGTGTAACATTTTTCTGATTGAGCTTTATCATGTTTAGTTATAAGCTATTGCATTTGCTGCTGCTGTATGCCAGGCGTAATGTTACTGAATTTGACTTTGTATTACTCTGTTAAGCCAGTTTTACTAGGGATTTGTTTTTCTTGTTTGCTGCACAGCGCCTTATATTAGTTGTAATATTGCAATTGCTTTACCAATTTTCATTTTTTTTGGGACATTGCTGTTTGTATTAATTTGTTTTGTGCTGCTGCTTTGCCTCGTCCCTTAGTTTAGCATCTGAGCTCAGTAGATTTAAGTTAGCTTAAGAGGGGGGTAGACTATATAAGAATCTAACTATGATGAATTGGAAGAAAAGCATTGAGAAGCTATAAGAAAATGGTTTGGCCAAAAAAGTAGTGTGCAGTGGAGAAAAACTATTTTTGAAAGAGGATGTGAACAAAATACAGAAAGCATGCTTGGATAGGATATTTTTGGTGAAAACAAATGTTGAGATAAGACGAATGACGTTTTGGGTTGGACTGCAGTACCAAATGTTACACTGAAAACAAACCCTGTCCTTTCCCTTTCTGTTATTCCGCCATGTGTTTGTGTACCCTTGTGTATTTATGTTCTTCCTGTCTTTATATGTTTATCTGATAAGACTTATGTTCCAGAATTTTTCTAATACTAAGCTACATTCACTATGATGAGGAATACTGTTATCCTCAAATATAATTTGCATTAATAACATGTTATTTACTTTGAAAAGATGTTTACACATTATTTATTCTGTTTTGTTCTAATGCTCATGTGTGAAGTTGATGTTTCAAAAGTTATTCTGATCTTTTATGTATGTACTTATAATTTTTGTAACACTGATCTATTTGCTATTTCGATTCTTTTGTAAAGCCTGTATTATTGCAAATGTTATCTGTATTGTTATGTTCTTTAAAGATGTATTTTATACCTTTGTTATTGTATTATTATGTTATATCATTGTTATTGACACCAGTTCATCAAATTAAGTAACTTGAACTTACATTTCACTGCACACGTTTCTGTTGGTCATAGTATATGGACAATATGTGAGAAGTAGGGACTGATAGTGTTTGCACATGTGTTAATAACTCAGTAAGGGACTGGATAACAGCATTGCTGGTTCTAAGGACATTTCAAAAACAATTTTTCTGAGTGCACAAGTGGTGGTTATGGACTTGTTATATTATCCGCAAGACTCTTCAGTGGTGATTGTGCGCCTTCACAGTCAAACAGATGGCTGCTGGCCATCTCTACAAGGACTACAGTGGGTCTGCACCTTCGATGGCCCACCAATACCATTATTTCTACAAGGACTGCAGTGGGTCTGCACCTCTGGTGGCCCACCAATAGTAATCTCTGCCAGGACTACAGTGGGTCTGCTTTTTGATGACCTACCTACCGATAGTCTTCAATGTTGACTGACTCTGCTGTGGCCCATTACCTGTCTGCATGTCAAGAGTCAGCACTTCTGTCCGTTGGAAGGACAACACTACTTCTTCAAGACTGCATGGAAATACACTACTTCCATGTGCATTTTCTTTTACTACTCAGACGTTGAGAAAAACACTGCAATTTTACTTTGATGAATGATCATGACTGTCTTTATGGACTGTGAGAAAATTTTAGCTTTTGACCAACATTGTATCGATAAGTGTGTGCATTTCATTTCTTTGTTATTGTAATTATGAAAAAATTTTTCAAATCTGTATTGGCCACTGCCCAAAACAATTTGTAATTTTTTTTTGTAGGGAGCATGGGGGCTATGTAAGTAGGCTGTTTAGGTTTTTTTTTATTGGTAATACCGCCGCCACGTAGCGCTCTGTATGAAGGACACTGGCTGTGCCGTGTGCAGTCTCTGGCTGGTTTGCATTGTTGTCTGCCATTGTAGCGTTGGGCAGCGGCAGCTGGATGCTAACAGCGCGTAGCGTTGCGCAGTTGGAGGTGAGCCGCCAGCAGTGGTGGACGTGGGGAGAGAGATGGCGGAGTTTTGAAATTTGTAAGAATTGGTGTCATGAACTGATATATATTCTCACTATTAAGGTAAATACATTGTTTGTACTCTATTAAAATCTTTCATTCGCTAACTATGCCTATCAGTAGTTAGTGCCTTCCGTAGTTTGAATCTTTTATTTAGCTGGCAGTAGTGGCGCTCGCTGTATTGCAGTAGCTTGAGTAACGAAGATTTTTGTGAGGTAAGTGATTTGTGAAACATATAGGTTAATGTTAGTCAGGGCCATTCTTTTGTAGGGATTTTTGATAGTCAGATTGCGTTGCGCCAAAAATTATTGTGTGTCAGTTTAAGCACAGTCGTGTATAAATTGTTCTAAGGGGACGTTTCAAAACTATTTTCGAATTTACTATATTCACAGTCATATTTGATTTCATAACACTCCAGCTGAAAATTGAGTAGCAGGCCGGTGTGGCCTAGCGGTTCTAGGTGCTTCACCCTGGAACCGCGCGACCGCTACGGTCGCACGTTCGAATCCTGCCTCCGGCATCCATGAGTGTCATGTCCATAGGTTAGTTAGGTTTATGTAGTTCTAAGTTCTAATGGACTGATGACCTCAAAGTCCCATAGTGATTAGAGCCATTTGAACGTTTTTTTAATTGCAGAAAACCATTAACTGTCGTTTATGATGAACCGGGGCTTGCAAACTTAAATATGAGCTCTGAATTGTGTGCAACGTCCACAGATGGTTTCGCAGATATTGACCTGACTCTGTCTGTAAAATAGTGACAGAGTTCGTTTCTACTTCATTCAGCAAATAAAATGTTTCTCAACTATTTAATATACCAACTCTTATTAATATCAGAAACAACTGGCGTCACCCTTGCTACACTGCGCAACGCAATTAAGCTCGCTTTTTAGTGTCGTCGTAACTGTCTCCCGTTGCTACGCAGAAGTTTGAAATTTATCTCAAAGGTACCAACAGTCTGCCTCTATACAGCTGCAAAAGTTCGGCGCCAAGCGAAATCACACTCTCGCCCGGCGAGGTTTCAAAGAGGGAGGTATCAACAGATGCGACGTAAACACCCACGCTCAGTTCACCTGAGTAAGGTGAGTTAAAGACGTCACATCGGCACCAAATATCACCCTAATTCTGCCAAGGCTAGCGTGGACTTGTTGCACGATGGGAAGGTCGTCGCATCTCCTCTTGCCCACATTTCACCCCTTCTTTTGATACCCAGAGTTGAAATCACGTGGTTTTCGTACACGTGGCCGACGAAAATTTTTCAGACACACTCCTGCTCAGATTCGACCTGGAAGGTAACAAGGGGTGGCATAAAGGCATCAATGAAACCATTCTTTCCGTTGAGGTGTTCCTTGCCACACACTTCGCACTGCAGAGGGCAACATGGCATCACTCTTGGCAGCATTTGACACAGCTCACGCCTCCTTGACGATTCAACCATTCTGCAAGGGTATCATGGTCCTGCGTCCCACTCAACGTGGTCACACCTGTTTGAATTGCAGAACGACCATAATTTTTGGTCTCGTGTAGAGGGTGGGACCGCAAGGGACATTGCTGAATTTTAACATTATCCGAACTAGCGGAGGGTGTTTGTGCTTTTGCAGCCCCTCCTGTATGGCTCCCTCCTCTGACGTGATAAAGGGAGGTTGTGTCATTGACGCGTGGATAAAACGGCAAAAGATCCCTCTAAGTCAGGGCAGGCTATAGTTCAATTCTTTTATCTTAGCGGCTCGCGCATGCCCGCCCAGACGCGGAAGATTGCTGCGTTGCCAGTTTCTAACGACGCACGCGCCAAGAGAATCAGCGCCACAGTATAGTATAGTTCGCAAACGTACGTTTAGGAGGGGAGCGCGCAGTTTATGAAGTAAAAGCCACCACGGCCGCATTAACTCTTTCGCTGCTACAGAGACGTGCTCCCCGCATTCCGAACTGTGCGCGATTTTGTCATCACTTCACTGCTCGCCTGTACAGACACATGGTGTTCCGACTGCTTTGGCACGCTTATCATTCGATTTCACAAAAACTATTTGGACCAAAGTTTGATTTTTACCCATCTTATTGACTGATACCTTCCCTCCATAAATGACTCAATTTTGTTTCGATGTTCAACGAAGTTATTGCGCAGCATTAAATGTAGTAAACCATTGCACGAAATTTTGAAGAGCTTGCAGAGGTAAAAGTCCATAGCGTATGCTTTCCGTATGGTCGATTTTAGTTGCCAAAATGTTGAGAATGAAATGTGGACAAGATACCCAAATTTCATATAAAATTTACTGTATAACAATATCTCATTTAATTTAAGTACCAGGTAGTTATCGTATGTAATATTGAGAAATATTCCGTGTTTCGCGACTGTAAAAAAAGTTTTATTTACACCGAGCGTGTTTAGCTTTATTTTAAAGCACTTCAATCAATCAAAATGAAGTAGACAAAATGCATTAAACAAAACTGTGGGCTTACAAAAGCATCCCCAGTTAAAATGAACACCCTTTATAACATAAACAGTGTCTATAAATTGGGAAATATTCCATCTTTAGCGACTGTAATAAAACTTTTATTTATACCATAGTCATTTCGCTTTTTTCCCAAAACGTTCTATTTAAAACAATGTTGCAGAACTACACAAAACTTAACTGTGGACGTAATAATACATAGAAATTAAAATATATTGTCAGTGCCGCGCAGTGCGCATACAATTTGTGTTTGTCACAACGGACAGCAAATACTTGCCAAAACATAGATCAGTCGACGAAAACATTGAATATGATGATGCCGAAGCAGCGAAGCAAAGAACTGCGCCAGACAATCAAGTAGCTCAGCAACGCACGAGCCAAAATTCTGCTCTAAATAATGCTTTTAATACTGTCGCAAAAGAATATATCTCAATATGGATAGTGAAACAGAGACTTCGGAAGAGAAGATATACGAACAAAACAGATAACATGAATATTGTATGTGTGCCTTTTCATTGCTTTTAATTGCTGTGAAAAGAAGTATTGGAGGACAAAATTAGAAAAACCGAGAGCTCATTATGATTATAATGAAGAGACAAATCACTACAAATTTCAAAAAATTGCATTCAAACGAATAGAAGTCATGAAGTAAGACGCCTCGATATTGTTTTTAAATAAAGAAACTATTAAGCTCTGAACAAGGTTTGATCGCAGTACTTTTAGCTTCGCAGCCAAAAACCTTAACCATTATGCTAACGCAATTCGTTATTCAACAGAACTCCTGCAGGACCCTAAAATATTACGCAAAATACCAACAAAAACTGTTGGTATGACTATGAATTACTCACGTTTCGTCGAAGTACAACAGGAAATAAACAATTACCGCTGTTCTTTATTGCGAAAAAGCGGTTCGTGAGAATGATACAAAGACCTTTCCTTGCAATCGCCTGAATTAGGAGGCTTATTGGTTATTTGATTTCATTATTTAATAGAATATGAAGCAACTGGTATAAAGAATGCTTTTTCCAAACTTTCTATAAAAGAAAGTCTGCTATCAAGACACTGCTTTTGTTTAATTACTTTATTTATGACTGAACGTTTCTAAAACTGAAGACACTCGTCCGTGCTATGCACTGCATTCGATCTCTGGCAACGACGTTCTCTATTCATTGGCTGACTGTGTTTTGTGACGTCAGACGCGCAGAACAAACCTAAACTCGGGCGCTGTCGTAAATGACGCGCACTTTGGTGCCATATCACTCGCGATCCGGGTGTGCGGCCCGAGGCGTGGCCTGCCTCGGCTTCGCTTCATCCTTCTCGGAAGTAAGCGGTACAGCACGATATTGGGTGGGTGATTTGGGGTAGGGGATCAAACTGTGACGTCATCGGTCCCATTGGATTACGGAAAGATGGGGAAGAAAGTCGGTCGAGTCCTTTCAAAGTAACCATATTGGCATTTTCTTGAAGAGATTTAGGTAAATCACGGAAAACTTAAATCAGGATGAAATTACAGTGAAATCCAGACCATTAGCTGTTTACAGGTGTTGACAAATATAAATGGGTACAGATGAAACTGTGTGCTCCGACCGGGACTCGAACTCCGGATCTCCTGGCAGATGCTCTTTCCGACTGAGCCATCGAGGACACGGAGGATAGTGCGACAGCAGGAACTTACCTCTGGCACGCTCCCAGTGAGACCCACATTTCCAACTTGCTGTCCACACACTACATTTTTAGTGTCCCTGCCCACTATACTCTTTACTCGCGGCAGTCATCTTAAAACTAGATGGGAGTTACTGTATCTATCATACAGTCACAAAATTTGCTTTGATACGACTTTACTATGCTTCGCAAAAAGAATTTAAATATTTAGTTGACAATGAAAGAGCAAATAATGACAGCGATCATTAGATGGTATTCGATGTTCTGTACATCAAGAAGCAATTTGTGCTACATTTGCAGGCATGCAGTACTTGAAGAAATTTCTGGTATGAACAGTAAAATTTCTGTTGTCACATGGATTATTCCACTGTCAGTTGCAAGATTTTACCGTAGAAGTGAACTAAGATTATAGAGGCTCAATATAACAGTGCAAAGTACGCCAGTTAAGTCAAGGGGATTGCCTGGAACGACTTGTCGATTTAAAACCTGTTATTGTTGAATTTATATAGGATAAAGGGGTGCAAGAACGAAAATTAGAACATCCAGAATAGATTGCAGATCTCGCAGTACAAGTGAGTTAGTCTTAGATTAGATTAGTTTTTCGTTCCGTAGAGCCGTGCTGCGTTGCGGCCTTTGTATGTGTATACACCTTGTTATTTCAAGCGTCACCAACCCTGAGGGTGACATCTCAGAAACCACGCTTTTGTAACGTTACAGAGGAAGGGTGTAGGGAGTGTAGGGAGCTTCGAGTGAAAATCCGAACTTCTATGTCGCAGTTCGAAACAGTTACGGGGTTTCGCAAAATTGATCATTTAATCATCTTGCGTAGTGTATAATCCACTATATTCTTTACAATAACTTCCCACTGGCGGCTGTTTTTTCATGTAAAAGTGTATACTTCTTTCGCGCCAATCTGTATCTTAATGGTCAGTCACCATCAACAACAGAACATGAATGGTCATCATTATCTGTGAAACTGATGCTTGAAAGAACATGATATGGTGTTGCGTGTTCAGGGATCTAAGCAGTAAAATTCATTAATACTAAAGTGTATCGTTCATTAGTGGCACTTGCTTTGAAAGCAACAACACCTGTAGAGGTACGTCAACGACATCCACATAATAATAGACTAACATCCGTTCATCGGTGTTAAGTAAGTCCGTCATTCAGTTACGTTAGACTATAATTCAGTTACATTAGACTACGATGATGCGTCTTATATGACAGAGTTATTACCTGCTTATTGGTAAGTAGCGACCACGGGTGATCACCCGACTGCGTTAACAGAGGTCTGAACAGACAGCTACGTCCGTCCAGAAGGCAGTTAGCAATAAGTCAGAGGTACATGTGAAAATGTTATTTATAATCCATCTTGATTGCAAAAATTTTTATTCACATGACCAGTTTCGGTTCCTCTAGAACCATTTTCAGATCTGGAATTTCGGTTACAGGAGTAAACCGGCAGCTCCTGCCGGTTTACTCCTGTAACCGAAATTCCAGATCTGAAGATGGTTCTAGAGGAACCGAAACCGGTCTACATCTACATCTACATCTACATCCATACTCCGCAAGCCACCTGACGGTGTGTGGCGGAGGGTACCCTGAGTACCTCTATCGGTTCTCCCTTCTATTCCAGTCTCGTATTGTACGTGGAAAGAAGGATTGTCGGTATGATTCTGTGTGGGCTCTAATCTCTCTGATTTTATCCTCATGGTCTCTTCGCGAGATATACGTAGGAGGGAGCAATATACTGCTTGACTCTTCGGTGAAGGTATGTTCTCGAAACTTTAACAAAAGCCCGTACCGAGCTACTGAGCGTCTCTCCTGCAGAGTCTTCCACTGGAGTTTATCTATCATCTCCGTAACGCCTTCGGAATTACTAAATGATCCTGTAACGAAACGCGCTGCTCTCCGTTGGATATTCTCTCTCTCTTCTACCAACCCTACCTGGTGCGGATCCCACACTGCTGAGCAGTATTCAAGCATTGGGCGAACAAGCGTACTGTAACCTACTTCCTTTGTTGTCGGATTGCATTTCCTTAGGATTCTTCCAATGAATCTCAGTCTGGCACCTGCTCCACCGACGATCAACTTTATATGATCATTCCATTTTAAATCACTCCTAATGCGTACTCCCAGATAATTTATGGAATTAACTGCTTCCAGTTGCTGACCTGCTATTTTGTAGCTAAATGATAAGGGACCTATCTTTCTATGTATTCGCATCACATTACACTTGTCTACATTGAGATTCAATTGGCATTCCGTGCACCATGCGTCAATTCGCTGCAGATCCTCCTGCATTTCAGTACAATTTTCCATTGTTGCAACCTCTCGATACACCACAGCATCATCTGCAAAAAGCCTCAGTGAACTTCCGATGTCATCCACCAGGTCATTTATGTATATTGTGAATAGCAACGGTCCTATGACACTCCCCTGCGGCACACCTGAAATCACTCTTACTTCGGAAGACTTCTCTCCATTGAGATTGACATGCTGCGTTCTGTTATCTAGGAACTCCTCAATCCAATCACACAATTGATCTGATAGTCCGTATGCTCTTACTTTGTTCATTAAACGACTGTGGGGAACTGTGTCAAACGCCTTGCGGAAGTCAAGAAACACGGCATCTACCTGTGAACCCGTGTCTAAGGCCCTCTGTGAATAAACAATTTTTGCAATCAAGATGGATTATAAATAACATTGGAAAAACCAGTGATTGCGGTTATTCCATCAGACATTTTCTGTTTTTGCAAAATATATGTGAAAAGACACAAAGAACCACAGCGTCCCCCACTATGTCTTTTTAGGTAAGTGCAGTGCACTTAGGGTGTACAAAACTATACTGTATTTTCGTTCCAAATTCAAAAAATTAATTAAAAACTTTAAGCTAAGCGGAAAGTGTACCCCAAACGCTAAACACTATTGAAAACACTAAACGCTACTGACTGTACCAATCACTCACTCTTTCACGTCACCAGATTCGAAATTTCGAAAAGCTGGCCTTACTGAGCCCATTTTGTTACAGGAATTTTGGATAGTTTCCGGTAGAGGTTAGCGGTCAACTAGATTCACTGTCGTAGCACAATTTTTCCTTCCGCTGTTTCGATGTATAGAAATCATTGTCTGGGAACGAAATGGCTGCGACGTTATGTGTTATTCGATGTCGTAAAATGAGTGCCGAAGTATAAAATGACAATCGTTGTCCGCCTGAATGTATGGGGACATAATGACTGGGAAGTCAACTGGAATCCTCACTGGCAAGCTGATCTTTCCACCAGTAAAGCAAAAACAGCTGTAAACATGGGAGATCAGCATGTGGCGGGTAACATAGAGTCATCAATAAACAATTTATTGCTGTGTGCAAGTAGTTTTGAACGTATATGTAGTTTTTAAAGAATATGTTGATTCGCACTGCTGACAACATGATCGACAAATGAACCATGTAAACATGAAAGCCCCCAGAATACGATCACGAAATGTTGTTACTTTCGTGTGTCATTCCCATCATAGCACTTGATCTATGCGCAGAGCAGAGGATGGTAGCTCTTCAATTTTCGATGTTTAGGTATTAAGAGATTTTAATGCGTGACAGACAATGAAATATCAGCGTTACGAATGTGAAAGCCGCTTCTTCGTTTCACCACTCCTACGGGCTACATACACACGTTTCTTCTTTGCGCACATCTGTGGCAAAGTACCTTTCGAATTACATAAGAATCATTGGCCTCCTTGTACAATAATACTCACAATCGGTACTTCAATTTTCGTGGTCACGTATTAATATTATGATGTGCCTGTTAGAATATAAATCGCCCCGAACACAAACTGCTAGATATTTCGTGAAAGTAACTGCTTCCATTGACTGTTCTGTGATCGTGTAGCCATAAAGTAATGGTTCTTTCTTTCTTTCTATCTACACACAACGAACTACATTTGTTAATGTTGAGGGTCAACTGTCGCTTTGCGCATCAAGCGACGATGGTCTGGAGACCTTTCCGCATTTCACTATAAGTTTCTAGCATTGTGACTTCTCTATATACAACAGCGTCATCCGAGAAAAGACTCATCGGACTTCCGACAGTATCTACTAGATCGTGTATACATACTGTGAACAGTAATGACTCTGTAACACTCCCGTGGGGTATACAGGAAGTTACTTCTAAATACTTCTCTCCGTTGTTCTGTTCACTAGAAACTCTTCAATCCAGTCACATCGTTGTTCTGATTTATCGCGAATCTCTCGCTCAGCGTAAAGTCCCAAGCGACTGGAAGAAATCGCAAATGACTTCTATGTACAGCAAGGGTAAAAGAATGGAACCGCAAAATTACATACTTAAGTCCGCAGCTAGTCGACAGTGGCTAGCAGTGATGCCTCTGGATCACGGGCTCCAGGGTATGATTCCCAGCCGAGTCGGGGAATTTCTCCGCCGGGGACGGGATGTTTGTTCTCGTCATCATTTTAGCATCATTCCGGAAAGTGGTCAGGCAAGCCAATGAAAATAACGAATTTTGCAAGCACTGGTAACCAAGCACTGAGTGCCCCGCAAAACCAAATATCATCATCATAGACTTAACATCGATATTTAGCAGAATTCTTGAGCATATTCTAAGTCAGAATATAATAAATTTCCTTGAGACAGAAAAGCTAATGTCCACTACTCATCACGGAATAAGAAAGTATCAGTCGTGCGAAATTATCTCGCCCTTTTCTCGCACGGTACCCCTCGAACCATGGATAAGGGCAACAGACAGATTCCGTATACCTAGATTTCCGGAAAGCGTTGACACAAAACCGCACTTGAGGTTGTTAACGAAGGTACGGGCATATAGAATAGATTCCTGGGTGTTGGATTGGCTCGAAGATTTTTTAAGTAATAGTCCATTACGGTGTCCTCGACGGAGAATGTTCATCAGAACAAGGCTATCGTTAGGAATTCCCCAGGGATGTGTGATAGCACCTCTCCTATTCCCTAGGATAGGATGAGCAGCAGTCTGTGACGCTGTAGTATTCGGGGAAGTATCATCGTTGATACATCGTTGTTTGTTACATCTAAATTTGTACTATTGTTATATCAAGTCCCGTGTAATTTTTCTAACAATCTATTAATAATAATCTTTTTTTATAAAATTAACTTTTTGACAATCGTTCATCTGAATTTTAAGAATTTACAAATTTCTGGAATCCATGGTCATCCTGATTAGCATCATCACCATCATCATCAACATCGCCGGCCGCGGTGGCCGAGCGGTTCTAGGCGCTGCAGTCCGGAAGCGCGGGACTGCTACGGTCGCAGGTTCGAATCCTGCCTCGGGCATGGATGTGTGTGATGTCCTTAGGTTAGTTAGGTTTAAGTAGTTCTAAGTTCTAGGGGGCTGATGACCTAAGATGTTTAGTCCCATACTCCTCAGAGCCATTTGAACCATCATCATCATTTAAGACTTTCAATGTTCAGTCTGGAGCACAGTCCCCCTTATAAAATTCCTCCATGATCCCCTATTCAGTGCGAACATTGGTGCCTGATGTTAAGTCTATTACTTCAAAATCATTCTTAACCGAATCCAGGTACCTTCTCCTTGGTCTGCCCCGACTCCTCCTACCCTCTGCTGCTGAACCCACGAGTCTCTTGGGTAACCTTGCTTCTCCCATACGTGTAACATGACCCTACCATCTAAGCCTGTTCGCCCTGACTGCTACATCTATAGAGTTCATTCCGAGTTTTTCTTTGATTTCCTCATTGTGGACACCCTCCTGCCATCGTTCCCATCTACTAGTACCTGCAATCATCCTAGCTACTGTCATATCCGTAACCTCAACCTTATTGATAAGGTAACCTGAATCCACCCAGCTTTCTCTCCCATACAGCAAAGTTGGTCGAAAGATTGAACAGTAAACAGATAATCTTGGTACTGACTTCCTTCTTGCAGAAGAGAGTAGATCGTAGCTGAGCGCTCACTAAAATCAGTTGCTTCTTTTTATACATGACAAATCTAGCGGCCATCATTGCACTGGGCTGTGCCAGAAAAAGTTCTTATAGGTGCAGATATATACGCGTTATCAGGCGACATCATTGAGGTAAGAATTTTCAATATATTCAGTATGACCTTTCAGCACCATGACGCAGCACTGCTGACATCCAAATTCACCAGTTTAGGTTCACAGTCAGTTAATTATTGAAAGGTTATATATGAGTCACATTTTTTTTGCGAGGTTAGTCACGTTATTACTGCGAGGTTACGGAATAATAAACTGTTTGGAGGTTATACTGAATGTGAATGTTCTAGGCGCGCAGTCCGGAGCCGTGCGACTACTACGGTCGCAGGTTCGAATCCTGCCTCGGGCATGGATGTGTGTGTTGTCCTTAGGTTAGTTAGATTTAAGTAGTTCTAAGTTCTAGGGGACTGATGACCACAGCTGTTAAGTCCCATAGTGCTCAGAACCATTTTTTTTTTGAATGTGAATGTTATACGTATTTTTTTCTGTTGGGAGGTTACTCACTTGTTTCCCCTTTATTGTGTAACCTCCCAACAGAAAAAAGTACGTATAACATTCACATTCAGTATAACCTCCAAACAGTTTATTATTCCGTAACCTCGCAGTAATAACGTGACTAACCTCCCAATAAAAATGTGACTCATATATAACCTTTCAATAATTAACTGACTGTGAACCTAAACTGACATTCCAGAATCCTACCTTGAATGAGGATTCCATGTGTCCATTTCCTTGCAAATTTTAAATAATAAAACATGGCCAGTTCGTAATTTTTTTTATCTTCCACGGCGTTTGGATGCGTTGATGATGTTACTCATAGAAAATTTTAACATCAACAAAGTTCTCGATATGCCTCAATGTAAGAGGCCCAAGAAAAATTCAGCTAAATCCTCGTTCGAAGTATAACACCCAATAACGAACTACAATTAACCACAGAACTGAGTACGAAATGGATGATAAATATTTCAAACCAGTAAGAATTGTTTCTCATGTAAGTTTTAAGTTCGTCTCAGTTAAATGGCACAGGTGTTCAGTAATCAAAAATGTTGTGCTAAGAACGTTTCTTACCTGTCTTTCATTTATTTCATACGGTTTTCACTGGTAACCGTTGTAAAAATGACACTGACATTCCTCTTTTAACAAACTTTTGAGATGGAACTCTTGTGATTCAAATCTACATAAATTCAGAGAAACACGGGTATATTTTGTAGGCATCTTTTTTCTGGCTTTGGCAGCGTGTTGGTTCCCTTCTTTCTGAGTTAGGATGCGAGACGCGTTTAGTGCAGTGTTGAAAGAATTACGTTACGTAAGCTGGACAAAATGTCCGAGAAATTCTGAGAACTGCCCACATGCGGAATGTGCTCAGTTAAATTCTTTGGAAGGCAGAATTTCAGTGCAGCCCATGAAGTTCCATGAAATGAGGATAATAATACACGAAAAACCGGAGCTCGGTGTGTACTCTTCTCGATCCACGAGTTTATGAAGCTTCTTCGTCGTGGAATCGGCAAAATTTGCACATCCGTCTCTTCTAAATTCAGTTCCAGTTCTCAAATAATTACATAACATTTCCGTTGCGCTTTTAGAAACGAGTAGACAACAGGCTTCCCTGCCTCTGACACGTACGCGTCTGTTACTAACAGTGCCTCAAGTTATCCTGTTTTTCTAGACTGCTGCTCACGTCAGTGAGAAACATATGTCGTAATGAAGACTAAACTAAGTACTACATTCTAATGAATCAGTACCTTTGGAGTTACATTCGATTCATACCGAAATTTATCGCTTTCCAAAAGATAACTAATTTCAATAAATACCGGATGCTTAAAAAGTCAGTATAAATTTCAAAACTTAATAAACCACGGAATAATGTTGACAGAGAGGTAAACATTGACACACATGTTTGGAATGACATGGGGTTTTATTAGAACCAAGATACAGGATGGCACTCCACCCCATATTGCTAGACGCTTGAAAGATATCTTCCGCGCGTCGTTTGGTGATGATCGTGTGTTCAGCCACCACTTTCTTCATGCTTGGCCTCCCAGGTCCCCAGACCTCAGTCCGTGCTATTATTGGCTTTGGGGTTACCTGAAGTCGCAAGTGTATTGTGATCGACCGACATCTCTAGGGATGCTGAAAGACAACATCCGACGCCAATGCCTCACCGTAACTCCGGACATGCTTTACAGTGCTGTTCACAACATTATTCCTCGACTACAGCTATTGTTGAGGAATGATGGGGGACATATTGACCATTTCCTGTAAAGAACATCATCTTTGCTTTGTTTTACTTTGTTATTCTAATTATTGCTATTCTGATCAGATGAAGTGCCACCTGTCGGACATTTTTTAAAGTTTTGTATTTTTTTGGTTCTAATAAAATCCCATGTCATTCCAAGCATATGTGTCAATTTGTACCTCTCTATCTACATTATTCCGTGATTTATTCAGTTTTCAAAATTATACTGACTTTTTGATCACCCTGTATATTTCTTATTTGTTGACTTTGACAAAAGGTAAGTAATTTCACTAAATATGTATCTAATTTTAACCTATGACAACCATAGTTAGAAATTCCGACGTGTTATTAATACCTACTTTATTGGCAGTATGAAGACTGTCAATTATTTGTGTAATTCAAAATGGCTCTCAGCACTATGGGACTTAACAGCTATGGTCATCAGTCACCTAGAACTTAGAACTACTTAAATCTAACTAACCTAAGAATTACGATACTAACGAGCTTTTGCATTCTCTCTCTTTCTCACATAAATTTATTTTTTAAGTGCCTATAAGTTCATTATTTGTCATGTAGGATTAATGAGGACATCTGTAACAAATTCGAAGGACAGCTATGTTTGGCGAGAAGAGGTCCCCACATATGTTATTCGACGGGTCATTACCAAGTTATCCATTGCTCTACTCATTGCTGCGTGTGTGCGGCTAAGATAGAGTAAGTTAATCTTAACAGAGATATGCCTCGACACATTAGATCTAATTATTTAAACTTGATAATTAAGCAATGTCAGAGAGAAGATAGCTCTTAGGTAATAATTAACTAAAAGAAATTAACTTCTAATTCCACAAACGCTAGGATCAGATAAAAAAATTCACAACGGTTACAACTTTTCCCCTGGCCCAGAAAAACCAATGTAAGGTTCTTGGACTGAACATGTCCAGTTTGAAAATTTTCTTCTGCCTTTTCTCTTCACTTCCACTAGATTTTGTTAATATACTTGTAACCTATAACCTGTGTAGTCCATTCAACCAGATAAATTTATTTAAGATGCTCCGATTGTAAAATTATTTCTTCACATGCACATATACGAATAACTAGGCGGAAAGACAGGGTCTAGTAAGAACCTTGGGTTGTCCAGCCAGTTACTATATTGAACTGATGAAAGGAGGAACGATATGTGTCAAAACGAGGTGTGCAAAATGGAGCGCAGAAGTCAAACATTTTATTGAATGAGGAGCAACGTTTCACACGAGACATGACTAGCGGAGAAATGAAAAGCCGTTAAAACATGCATCACTTCTGGAAAGGTAGAGGGTTGGGTTGGGTTGTTTGGAGGAAGAGACCAAACCGTGAGGTCATCGGTCTCATTGGATTGGTGAAGGATGGGGAAGGAAGTCGGCCGTGCCCTTTCAAAGGAACCATGCCGGCATTTGCCTGGAGCGATTTAGGGAAATCATTGTTGTTGTTGTTGTTGAGGTCTTCAGTCCTGAGACTGGTTTGATGCAGCTCTCCATGCTACTCTATCCTGTGCAAACTTCTTCATCTCCCACTACCTACTGCAACCTACATCCTTCTGAATCTGCTTAGTGTATTCATCTCTTGGTCTCCCTCTACGATTTTTACCCTCCACACTGCCCTCCACTACTAAATTGGTGATCCCTTGATGTCTCAGAACATGTCCTACCAACCGATCCCTTCTTCTGGTCAAGTTGTACCACAAATTTCTCTTCTCACCAATCCTATTCAATAGTTCCTCATTAGTTATGTGATCTACCCATCTAATCTTCAGCATTCTTCTGTAGCATCTCATTTCGAAAGCTTCTATTCTCTTCTTGTCCCAACTATTTATCGTCCATGTTTCACTTCCACACATGGCTACACTTCATACAAATACACTCCTGGAAATGGAAAAAAGAACACATTGACACCGGTGTCAGACCCACCATACTTGCTCCGGACACTGCGAGAGGGCTGTACAAGCAATGATCACACGCACGGCACAGCGGACACACCAGGAACCGCGGTGTTGGCCGTCGAATGGCGCTAGCTGAGCAGCATTTGTGCACCGCCGCCGTCAGTGTCAGCCAGTTTGCCGTGGCATACGGAGCTCCATCGCAGTCTTTAACACTGGTAGCATGCCGCGACAGCGTGGACGTGAACCGTATGTACAGTTAATGGACTTTGAGCATGGGCGTATAGTGGGCATGCGGGAGGCCGGGTGGACGTACCGCCGAATTGCTCAACATGTGGGGCGTGAGGTCTCCACAGTACATCGATGTTGTCGCCAGTGGTCGGCGGAAGGTGCACGTGCCCGTCGACCTGGGACCGGACCGCAGCGACGCACGGATGCACGCCAAGACCGTAGGATCCTACGCAGTGCCGTAGGGGACCGCACCGTCACTTCCCAGCAAATTAGGGACACTGTTGCTCCTGGGGTCTCGGCGAGGACCATTCGCAACCGTCTTCATGAAGCTGGGCTACGGTCCCGCACACCGTTAGGCCGTCTTCCGCTCACGCCCCAACATCGTGCAGCCCGCCTCCAGTGATGTCGCGACAGGCGTGAATGGAGGGACGAATGGAGACGTGTCGTCTTCAGCGATGAGAGTCGCTTCTGCCTTGGTGCCAATGATGGTCGTATGCGTGTTTGGCGCCGTGCAGGTGAGCGCCACAATCAGGACTGCATACGACCGAGGCACACAGGGCCAACACCCGGCATCATGGTGTGGGGAGCGATCTCCTACACTGGCCGTACACCTCTGGTGATCATCGAGGGGACACTGAATAGTGCACGGTACATCCAAACCGTCATCGAACCCATCGTTCTACCATTCCTTGACCGGCAAGGGAACTTGCTGTTCCAACAGGACAATGCACGTCCGCATGTATCCCGTGCCACCCAATGCCCTCTAGAAAGTGTAAGTCAACTACCCTGGAAAGCAAGATCTCCGGATCTGTCCCCCCCATTGAGCATGTTTGGGACTGGATGAAGCGTCGTCTCACGCGGTCTGCACGTCCAGCACGAACGCTGGTCCAACTGAGGCGCCAGGTGGAAATGGCATGGCAAGCCGTTCCACAGGACTACATCCAGCATCTCTACGATCGTCTCCATGGGAGAATAGCAGCCTGCATTGCTGCGAAAGGTGGATATACACTGTACTAGTGTCGACATTGTGCATGCTCTGTTGCCTGTGTCTATGTGCCTGTGGTTCTGTCAGTGTGATCATGTGATGTATCTGACCCCAGAAATGTGTCAATAAAGTTTCCCCTTCCTGGGACAATGAATTCACGGTGTTCTTATTTCAATTTCCAGGAGTGTACTTTCAGAAATTACTTCCTGACACCTAAATCTATACTCGATGTTAACAAATTTCTCTTCTTCAGAAAAGCTTTTCTTGCCATTGCCAGTCTACATTTTATATCCTCTCTACTCCGACCATCATCAGTTGTTTTGCTCCCCAAATAGCAAAACTCACTTAGTACTTTAAGTGTCTCATTTCCTAATCTAATTCCCTCAGCATCACCCGACTTAATTCGACTACATTCTATTATCCTCGTTTTGCTTTTGTTGATGTTCATCTTATATCCTCCTTTCAAGACACTGTCCATTCCATTCAACTGCTCTTCCATGTCCTTTGCTGTCTCTGACAGAATTACAATATCATCGGCGGACCTCAAAGTTTTTATTTCTTCTTCATGGATTTTAATACCTACTCTGAATTTTTCTTTTGTTTCCTTTACTGCTTGCTCAATATACAGATTGAATAACATCGGGGAGAGGCTTCAACCCTGTCTTACTCCCTTCCTAACCACTGCTTCCCTTTCATGTCCCTTATAACTGCCATCTGCTTTCTGTACAAATTGTAAACAGCCTTTCGCTCCCTGTATTTTACCCGTGCCACCTTTAGAATTTGTAAGAGAGTATTCCAGTCAACATTGTCAAAAGCTTTCTCTAAGTCTACAAATGCTAGAAACGTAGGTTTGCCTTTCCTTAATCTTTCTTCTAAGATAAGTTGTAAGGTTAGTATAGCCTCACGTGTTCCAGTATTTCTTCGGAATCCAAACTGATCTCCCCCGAGGTCGGCTTCTACTAGTTTCTCCATTCGTCTGTAAAGAATTCGTGTTAGTATTTTGCAGATGTGGCTTATTAAACTGATTGTTCGGTAATTTTCACATCTGTCAACACCTGCTTTCTTTGGGATTGGAATTATTATATTCTTCTTGAAGTCTGAGGGTATTTCGCCTGTTTCATACACATCTTGCTCACCAGATGGTAGAGTTTTGCCAGGACTGGCTCTCCCAAGGCCGTCAGTAGTTCTAATGGAATGTTGTCTACTCCCGGGGCCTTGTTTCGAATCAGGTCTTTCAGTGCTCTGTCAAACTCTTCACGCAGTATCGTATCTCCCATTTCATCTTCATCTACATCCTCTTCCATTTCCATAATATTGTCCTCAAGAACATTGCACCTGTATAGACCCTCTATATACTCCTTCCACCTTTCTGCTTTCCCTTCTTTGGTTATAACTGGATTTCCATCTGAGCTCTTGATATTCATACGTGGTTCTCTTTTCTCCAAAGGTCTCTTTAATTTTCCTGTAGGCAGTATCTATCTTACCCCTAGTGAGATGAGCCTCTACATCCTTACATTTGTCCTCTAGCCAACCTTGCTTAGCCATTTTGCACTTCCTGTCGATCTCATTCTTGAGACGTTTTTATTCCTTTTTGGCTGCTTCATTCACTGCATTTTTCTATTTTCTCCTTTCATCAATTAAATTCAATATTTCTTCTGTTACCCAAGGATTTCTACTAACCCTCGTCTTTTTACCTACTTGATCCTCTGCTGCCTTCAATACTTTGTCCCTCAAAACTACCCGTTCTTCTTCTACTGTACTTCTTTCCCCCATTCCTGTAAATTGTTCTCTTATGCTCTCCCTGAAACTCTGTACAACCACTGGTTCTTTCAGTTTATCTAGGTCCCATCTCCTTAAATTCCCACCTTTTCGCAGTTTCTTCAGTTTTAATCTACAGGTCATAACCAACAGATTGTTGTCAGTCCACATCTGCCCCTGGAAATGTCTTACAATTTAAAACCTGTTTCCTAAATCTCTGTCTTACCATTATATAATCTGTCTGATACATTTTATTGTCTCCAGGGTTCTTCCATGTATGCAACCTTCTTTCATGGTTCTTAAACCAAGTGTGAGCTATGATTAAGTTGTGCTCTGTGCAAAATTCTACCAGGCGGCTTCCTCTTTCATTTCTTAGCCCCAATCCGTATTCACCTACTACATTTCCTTCACTCCCTTTTCCTACACTCGAATTCCAGTCACCCTTGACTATTAAATTTTCGTCTCCCTTCACTGTCTGAATAATTTCTTTTATTTCATCATACATTTCTTCAATTTCTTCGTCATCTGCAGAACTATTTCGCATATAAACTTGTACTACTGTAGTAGGTGTGGGCTTCGTATCTATCTTGGCCACAATAATGCGTTCACTATGCTGTTTTTAGTAGCTTACCAGCATTCCTATTTTCCTATTCATTATTAAACCTACTCCTGCATTATCCCTATTTGATTTTGTGTTTATAACCCTGTAGTCACCTGACCAGAAGTCTTGTTCCTCATGCCACCGAACTTCACTAATTCCCACTATATCTAACTTTAACCTATCCATTTCCCTTTTTAAATTTTCTAACCTACCTGCCCGATTAAGGGATCTGACATTCCAGGCTCCGATCCGTAGAACGCCAGTTTTCTTTCTCTTGGTAACGACATCCTCTTGAGTTGTCCCCGCCCGGAGATCCGAATGGGGGACTATTTTACCTCCGGAATATTGTACCCAAGAGGATGCCATCATCATTTAATCATACAGTAAAGCTGCATGCCCTCAGGAAAAATTACGGCCGCAGTTTCCCCTGGCTTTCAGCCAGTCGCAGTACCAACACAGCAAGGCAGTTTTGGTTATTGTTTCAAGGCCAGATCAGTCAATTATCCAGACTGTTGCCCTTGCAACTACTGAAAAGGCTGCTGCCCCTCTTCAGGAACCACACGTTTGTCTGGCCTCTCAACAGGTACTCCTCCGTTGTGGTTGTACCTTCGGTACAGCCATCTGTATCGCTGAGGCACGCAAGCCTCCCCACCAACGCCAAGGTCCATGGTTCATGGGGGGGGGGGGGGGGGAGGGAAATCATGGAGGAAAACCTAAATCAGGATGGCCGAATGTGAGTCTAGTGTGCCAACCACTGCGCCACCTCGCTCGGTAGGAAAGGCAGAGTCCGCGTATAGGCACACTAGAGAAACGTTTTCAGGAAAGACATACAGCTGCACAAGCTTCAAGGTTTCAGATGGGAAGCAGGTTTTAAGCAAAGAGGGAAACATGAAAATTGAAGGAATATCTAGAACAGCTACGTAAAAAAATAAACTTGAAGTTAATATTACGGAAAAGTGAAGAGGAATGGAGGATGCGATAGTGCGAGGAGAAATTGACAGTGCACTAAAAGTTTTAAGGCGAAACAAGGTCTCTGGAGCAGACAACAATCCCATATAATAATAAACATTCTTGGGAGAACTGACCAGGACAAAACCCACCCAGTCTGTAGACCGTATTAGATAGGTGGAATACTTCCCACTTCAAGAATAACATAAACCAAATAATATCAACACCAAAGGAGACAAGTACAGACAGATGACAGTATTACCAAGCTATCAGTTTGGCAAGTCACAGCTACAAAATATTACCACCAATTACGTACAGAGGAATGGAAAGAGTGGAAGAAGTTGACATGAGGCAGATCAGTTTGGTTTTCGGAGACGTGAAGGAACATGCAACATAATACTGACCCAACGACTTTTCTTAGAAGACAGAAAGATGAAATAAATGACACATCTATAGTATTTGAAGATTCAGAAAAGGCTATAGACAAGTTTTCCTGCAACTCTGAAACGTCCATCTACTAAAGTTAGCGCCTAATTTCCTAATCAGTTTCTCTTACCATTATTTGATTTAATTCGACTACACTCAATCACCCGCGTTCTACATTTGCTGATAAACACATAAAAAAAGTTTTGCATCACCCCTGAAGATAGATGTTGACTATGGATATTGTATCGCAGACACAGTCCCTCTGACTGTTCAGAGTTGTCACTAAACACGCCCAAAAATGTAAACAGCCATGCATGAGCAGCGACTATTACACGGAGGGGATCCGACAGCCGATCATTTCCAGTCATTCCACCAAAAAGGAGGTACACAGCTCGTGTTTTCCGTAGTTCAACTATGACTAGACGGCCATTACGGCGGTTCAATCGCGTCCGCATTGTTACTTTGTACCAGGAAGGACTCTCAACAAGGGGTGTTCATGCGTCTCGGAGTGAACCAAAGCGATTTTGTTCGGACATGGATGAGATACAGAGAGACAGGAACTGTCGATGACATGCCTGGCTCAGGCCGCCCAAGGGCTACTACTGCAGTGAATGACGGCTACCTACGGATTATGGATCGGAGGAACCCTGACAGCAACGCCACCATGTTGAATAATGCTTTTCGTGCAGCCAGAGGACCTCGTGTTACGACTCGAACTGTGCACAATAGGCTGCATGATGCGCAACTTCACTCCCGACGTCCATGTCGAGGTATATCTTTGCAACCACGACATCAAGCAGTGCGGTACAGGTGGGCCCAACAAGATGTCGAATGGATGTCGGATATGCCTACAGCCAGACAATCGTCGGAGACGTGCTTGGAGGCAACTCGATCAGGCTGAATGCCTTAGACACATTGTCCAGCGAGTGCAGCAAGGTGGAGGTTTCCTGCTGTTTTGGGGTCTCATCATGTGGGGCCGACGTACGCCACTAGTGGTCATGGAAGGCTCCGTAACGGCTGACGATACGTGAATGCCATCCTCCGACCGATGGTGCAACCATATCGACAGCATATGGGCGAGGCATTCGTCTTCATGGACGACAGTTCGCGCCCCCATCGCGCACATTTTGTGACTGACTTTCTTCAGGATAACGACATCGCTCGACTAGAGTGGCCACATGTTCTCCAGACATGAACCTTTCGGACATGCATGGTATAGATTGAAAAGGGCTATTTTTGGACGACGTGACCCAGTAACCACTCTGAGGGATCTACGCCGAATCGCCGTTGAGTAGTGGGACCATCTGAACCAACAGTGCCTTGATGAACTTGTGGATAGTATGCCACGACGAATACAGGCATGCATCAATGCAAGAGGACGTGCTACTGGGTATAAGAGGTATCGGTGTGTACAGCAATCTGGACCACCACCACTGAAGGTGTAACTGTATGGTGGTACAACATGCAATGTGTAGTTTTCATGAGCAATAAAAAGGGCGGAAATGATGCTTATGTTGATCCCTATTCCAATTTTCTGTACAGGTTGAGGAACTCTCGGTGATGCAAAACGGTTTTTGATGTGTGTATTTGCTTTATAAGGTCTATTCAAAAAAATAGTATTCACTCCATTCAACTGATGTTCCAGGTCTTTGCCTGTTCATTTGGAAATTTATGGTCAGTTTCCGATACTGCTTGTTCAGTGTACATTTGACAATTTGAATCATTTCCTGGAGAAGTATTGCTTCCTACCATGCCTCTCCAGTCTGGTTTCTGTAAAAGCTATCGTTAACCTTTCTCTCAGCGTATTTCATTCTCCCAGCCTTCAGAATTCCCGTGTTTCTATTCTACTAAAGTTGTTCAAAAGCCTTATCCAAATTTAGATAATCTGCGTGAGATGTATGTTGCTGGAAATATGTGTTATACGAAGCACGGCGAGCTCCGCTAATTTTAGCAGTAAGGCTCTCCGCTATTTGTGACAGTTTTCTTGTAGCGTTTCTCATATGAATTACTTACATGTATGAGATGAATTCTCACTGACTAAAGAGCCCTTGATGAAACACGAAGGTTGTAGCCACGAAGATAATAGTGTGTGTTCATATGTGTGTGAAATCTTATGGGACTTAACTGCTAAGGTCATCAGTCCCTAAGCTTACACACTACTTAACTTAAATTTTCCTAAGGACAAACACACACACCCATCCCCTAGGGAGGACTCGGACCTCCGCCGGGATCAGCCGCACAGACCATGACCGCAGCGCCTAAGACCGCTCGGCTAATCCCGCGCGGCGAAGATAATAGTGATACTGCTACATTATTCCTCTCTACATCCGTTCTCTCATGGGGCAATCATACTTATACCTCCAGCATCATATTACTACTTGGACAATAAAGTACTTCATTGGCAACAATTAATGACGGATCACAAAATGACTGATTATAGTGTAAATGCGGCGGGGACGATTAAAACTAACACAGTCTCGAGGTTCTATACGGCATGTACAGAAACAAGAGAGCAGTTATATGAGTCAAAGGACATGAATGGGAAACAGTAGATGATCAGGGAGTAGAATAGGTTTGTAGCCTATCTATGAAGTTCTTCCTGTCTTAAGAAAGCAGTAAAGGAGACGAAATTGGAAAAAGGAATTAAATATCAGGAAGGAGAAATTAAAGCATTGAAGTAACGCTGTCAAAGACAGCAAATGACTTCGAAGAGCATTTAAACGGAATGGGTTTCTCCAAGAGAGATTAGAGGCGAGAACCGACAACTGTAAAACAAGGTTAATCAGATATAAATGAATTAAATTGGGCCATGCTGTGGTAATTCGATTAGTAAAAGAGACACAAAAGCTTGCATTTACATCGTAGATGAAATGCAGAATCAAATGTATACGTTCTTAATTGCAAAAACAGGGACACTTGATACTTGTCGATTACAGCGCCATCTACCACGAATGGAAAACAATACTTTGAGTAAACCCAATGTTTTCTTTTTATGCGTAGAATATGAATATTCAACAAAAATGCGGGTTCACATTTGAAAATACATAGCTGATCCCGCCCACGCAGGAGAAATAGTTGGAAACGGACCAGTTCTAATAGATACAGATATGCCCTTGACTAATATCAACTTTTCAGGAAACATCTTTTTCTGTACGATGATTTGTTTTCGAAATATTTAGTTGTCTGGAGTTAAAACAAAATAGCTAAACTAAAATCGTAAGAACTGGCCACTCCCAGCCAGACAACGTTTCACGTCGGTATCTGACGGCAACCGGTGTTAAAACACCCTGAATACAAACACTCACGTCCCATCGCGTCAGTATCTAGGTAATGCTGGAATGTTACGCCCGGCGCGCGCGGTACGGACAATACCAATACAATGACTCAACCAAAACAAAAACCAATGCCAGCAAGAAAAGATTGTTTTTAGCTGCTGGGTACTGATTAAACAGCTGTTGCTGTAATACTATTGACACACAATATGCAGCCAAATTGAGGAACAGAAAATACCACAAAATGGTAAACAACTTGACTAGCGAGCTTTAAGGATTCTCAGAAGATCCTTTTAGGAATATTTTCTATATTATCTGTTAACGCAACTTGGTAGAGGTCTCTGTCCAACGAACAAAAGCCCATACTCAACCAAACGAAGAATTTTTAAGCGACCTCTTTCGTGAATTAAACGTCCTTAGGGCTTAGCAAGTAAATCTCATTCTGGCGTCTAGCCTCCATGCAGGTATAGTTATGTGGCCTGTCCGTCCTACATCCTCCTCTTTGACGTTTGTGCCTAATTACAAATATTGCCAACCGATTATGAGATGATAACATGTCTCTTCGTCTGTTTTCTTTTTTTTTTTCAGTGCAATTACGTCCAGGTCACTTTTGTGTCAGGTCCCGAACAACTATAAGTGTGTCTGAATTTCGTACCAGTTTTGAAACGACTTAACTTCTTCGCACACACTACATATTTCATCTGAAACTGAGATACGCCGAACGTAAATTTTGCTTCTAACAGTGCCTCTCGTGCTAACAAGGGAAGTGTCCCAGTTAGGACGTAAAAAAGGGATCAAAAGTGATTTTAACACAGGGAGGTGTGTCTGTTCAACAACCCATCAAAGTCACTTAGTAGGAGAATTTTGCATTTGCGAATTTAATGATAAAAAATTATTAAATCTAAAGACTTCGGAAGTAGATATGGCCAGCAGATTCACAAGAGCAATAAGTAAGTTATTACGAGATAAAATATGAAGCAGTTGCTTGATTCAACACACGTTAACGCACGCAGTATTCACAGAGCCAGATTTCGGAAAACTTGCCGTTGACGTAAGACTCAATGAAGTGTTTAAGTCGCTACGTAATGGAACAGAATGCATCCTGGACAAACTCTACATCATATTCGGTATATTCGCACTGATGTAGTACAAAATCCAAAGCTACGGTACTCAATTTGGCTTTACGAGCTACTCCACTCCACTACGTTTTTATCAGTTCACGAACCACACATTTGTTCTTCGATGACCATTAATGGCAGATTGAACGAAACCCAACGACTTCTACTTTTGGAACTACAATGCGCGACTCCTGCATCTGTTAAAATATGTGTTTAAAACTAATGTTTACCTAAGTATTTGTCAAGCAATATCTCATTTACGACATTTAAAATTCTACTACTGATAATCGCTTGTTGCACGGTAATGTTTCTATAGTGATGTGAGTTTCTGTGGCCTTTTGATTTCTTAGCGTAACTTTCAAACAACGATTGAATACAAATGCAGATCTTTATTAACAAACAACCTCGATGACTGGTGCAGCAGACTCCACTTCGAACAGGGGGTACCTACATTGTGAGGTTTGTTTTCTTAAAAGCCTCCACCCCAAGCACACAAATGTATGAGTATCCCCCAAGTAGGTGAATATTTTGTTTACCAGGTGACGGTGGAGAACTAATTCTGACATTTTCTAGAACTGAAGAATCAATGCGTCCATTTGTATCCGCCTTCTTGATCTCGCGAACGAGGAGAACAAGCTTGATTACACAGTATTTTACGCAGAATTTTCGAGTCTCCATAAACGGAGTCATACCCAAACAAAAAATACAGTCATAATTATCACGCCGTTATGCTCTATTTCCATAGTGAACTGAATTCCATGTGCATTGTTGAGCTTTTGATGAAACCAGCGTAATTCTGCTTCCCCATGCAGCCGTATGAAGAATGTGTGATCCATGCACATTAACCCACATCGTTGGAGCAGCGGCACGGAACATAGTGCTGTTTGTTCGAAGACTTCCACGAAAGCATTACACAAGCTTCACCAGCATCTTAACAGCACACATAAAAATACAGTTTAGCCAATACGCAGTGAACAAAGCACAGAATAACGTGGTGTTTCCCTTTATGAACGTTGAAATACGCAAAACATGTAGCGGCAAACACATAAAATGTATGAGAAACCACAGCACACCATTAGATACCTGCTATCTGCATGTTTGTACTCATCGTCATTGTTCAAAAAAATGGCTCTGAGCACTATGGGACTTAACTTCTGAGGTCATCAGTACCCTAAAACTTAGAACTACATAAACCTAACTAACCTAAGGACATCACACACACCCATGCCCGAGGCAGGATTCGAACCTGCGACCTTAGCGATCGCGCGGTTCCAGACTGTAGCGCCTAGAACCACTCGGCTTCCCCGGCCGGCATCGTCATTGTTGTTGTGGTTTTCTGTCAGAAGACTGGTTTGATTCAGGTCCTTACCGTACTCCATCCTGTGAGAGCCTCTTCATCTCCGAATAGCTACTGCGACCTTGCGCCTTTCTGAATCTGCTTACTTTATTCATAACTTAGTCTCCTGCTATGATTTTAAACCCCCACGGCATTTCCCTTCAAGACTAAACTGCTAAAACCTTGAAGTCTCAGAATGTGTTCTGTCAACCTATCCCTTCTTGTGCCACAAATTTCTTATCTCCACAATTCTGTTCAGTACTTCCTCATTAGTTACGTGATCGACCCATTGAATCTTCAACTTCCTTCTTAGTACCAAGTTTCGAAAGTTTCTATTCTCTTTTTATCTAAATGTTCATCATGTATATTTGACTTCCATACATGGCTACATTCCAGACAAATCACTTCAGCAAAGCAATATTCTATGTTAACAAATTTCTCTTCTTCAGAAACGATTTTCTTGGCATGGCCATTCTACATTTTATGTCTTCCTTCTTCGGCCATCAACAGTTACTTTGCTGCCCAAATAGCAAAACCAATCTACTGCTTAAAGTGTCTCGCTTCCTAATGTGATGCATTCAGCATCATCTGATTTAATTCGACTGCATTCCATTATCCTTGTTGTTCTATTAAACTGCTCTTCCAAGTCCTTTGCTGTCTCTGACAGAATTACAGTGTCATAGGTAAAGCTCAAAGTTTTCATTCCTTCTCTCTCATCCTTAATTCCTACTCCAAATTCTTCTTCGATTTCTTTTACTGCCTGTTCAATCTACAGATTGAATAACATCTGGGGTAGGCTATAACCCCGTCTCACTAGGAGTGCAGCAAAGTTCATATGAGCACATTTTGTTAGTGCAGGTTGCTTACATCAGGGGCAGGTATGCACTCAGAGTGAAACCTATTGTTCTCCTTTGACTGAAACAGTCAATCAAAAGGAAGGATCCTTTAAGCAGAACAATAGGTTAAGTACCTCTCAATCAAAGGAATACAATATGTTAATGACCTATCAATCAAAGGACACAAATAGGTTTGCCCTGAGTGCATACTTGCCCCCTGGTGTAGGCAACCCGCACTAACAAATTGTGCTCATATGAACTCTGATCCAATTCTCTCTCACCCTTCTCAACCGCTGCTTCCCTTTCGTGCCTCTCAACTCTCATAAGTACCATCTGCTTTCTGTACAAGTTGTAAATGTCCTTTCGCTCCCTGTATTTCCCCCCTGCTGCCTACAGAACGTCAAATAGAATATTCCAGTCAGCATTGTCAAAAGCTTTCTCTAAGTCTACAAATGCTATAAATGTAGGTTCCTGTACCTATCTTCTAAGATAAATGTTAGGGTCAGTATTGCCTCATGTGTTCCTACATTTCTCAGGAATCCAAACTGATGTTCCACAGGGTCGGCCCCCTACCAGCTTTTCCATTGTTCTGTAAGGTATTCGTGTTAGTATTTTGCAACCATCCAAGGAAAAAAGAAAAAAAACGCTCAGCTCGAATCCACCAGATAAGCGACGCCCAAGGTGAACTAAATGAACTTTGGACAATTTTCTGTAAGGATTGGTACATTAATAAAACATTTAATGAGCTATGATGTACTGCAAAGAAGAAGCAGATCGAGGAACAGTAGAACAACTCCCACTTTCTCGTTAACCTTACGTGGTAGTTGCCAGTGATTACATAGACAATATGCTGCGCCATGGAGGAATTAATCTACATCTACATCTACATTTATACACCACAAGCCACCCGACGGTGTGTGGGGGAGGGCGCTTTACGTGCCACTGTCATTACCTCCCTTTCCTATTCCAGTGGCGTATGGTTCGCGGGAAGAACGACTGCCCGAAAGCCTCCGTGCGCACTCGAATCTCTCTGATTTCACATTCGGGATCTCCTCGGGAGGTATGAGTAGGGGGAAGCAATATATTCGATACCTCATCCAGAAACGCACCCTCTCGAAAGCTGGCGAGCAAGCTACACCGCGATGCAGAGCACCTCTCTTGGAGAGTCTGCCACTTGAGTTTGCTAAACATCTCTGTAACGTTATCACGATTACCAAATAACCATGTGACGAAACGCGCTGCTCTTCTTTGGATCTTCTCTATCTCCTCCGTCAACCCGATCTGGTACGGATCCCACACTGATGAGCAATACTCAAGTATAGGTCGAACGAGTGTTTTGTAAGCCGCCTCCTTTGTTGATGGACTACATTTGCTAAGGACTCTCCCAATGAATCTCAACCTGGTACCCGCCTTACCAACAATTATTTTTATATGATCATTCCACTTCAAATCGTTCCGCATGCATACCCCCAGATATTTCACAGATGTAACTGCTACATCTACATCTACATCTACATCTATACTCCGCAAGCCACGGTGTGTGGCGGAGGGCACTTTACGAAACACTCTCATTACCTCCCTTTTCTGTTCCACTCGCGTATGGTTCGCGGGAAGAACGACTGTCTGAAAGCCTCCGTGCGCGCTCGAATCTCTCCAATTTTACAATCGTGATCTCCTCGGGAGGTATAAGTAGGGGGAAGCAATATATTCGATACCTCATCCAGAAACGCACCCTCTCGAAACCTGGCGAGCAAGCTACACCGCGATGCAGAGCGCCTCTCTTGCAGAGTCTGCCACTTGAGTTTGCTAAACATCTCCTTAACGCTATCACTGTTACCAAATAACCTTGTGACGAAACGCGCCGCTCTTCTTTGGTTCATCTCTATCTCCTCCGTCAACCCGATCTGGTACGGATCCCACACTGATGAGCAATACTCAAGTATAGGTCGAACGAGTGTTTTGTAAGCCACCTCCTTTGTTGATGGACTACATTTGCTAAGGACTCTCCCAATGAATCTCAACCTGGTACCCGCCTTACCAACAATTATTTTTATATGAACATACCACTTCAAATCGTTCCGCATGCATACCCCCAGATATTTTACAGATGTAACTACTACCAGTGTTTGTTCCGCTATCATATAATCATACAATAAATGATCCTTCTTTCTATGTATTCGCAATACATTACATTTGTCTGTGTTAAGAGTCAGTTGCCACTCCTTGCAGGTCTTCCTGCATTTCGCTGCAATTTTCTAATTCTGCAACTTCTCTGTATACTACAGCATCATCCGCGAAAAGCCGCATGGAACTTACGACACTATCTACTAGGTCATTTATATATATTGTGAAAAGCAGTGGTCCCATAAAACTCCCCTGTGGCACGCCAGAGGTTACTTTAACGTCTGTAGACGTCTCTCCATTGAGAACAACATGCTGTGTTCTGTTTGCTAAAAACTCTTCAATCCAGCCACACAGCTGGTCTGATATTCCGTAATCTCTTACTTTGTTTATGAGGCGACAGTGCGGAACTGTATCGAACGCTTTCCGGAAGTCAAGGAAAATGGCATCTATTTGGGAGCCTGTATCTATTATTTTCTGCGTCTCATGAACAAATAAAGCGAGTTGGGTCTCACACGATCGCTGTTTCCGGGATCCATGTTGATTCCTACAGAGTAGATTCTGGGTTTCCAGAAATGACAAGATACGTGAGCAAAAAACATGTTCTAAAATTCTACAACAGATCGATGTCAGAGTTATAGGTCTATAGTTTTGCCCATCTGCTCGACGACCCTTCTTAAATCTGGAACTACCTGTGCTCTTTTCCAATCATTTTGAACCTTTCGTTCCTCTAAAGACTTGCGGTACACGGCTGTTAGAAGGGGGGCAAGTTATTTCGCGTACTCTGTGAAGAATCGAATTGGTGTCCCTTCAGGTGCAGTGGACTTTCCTCTGTTGAGTGATTTTAGGTGATTTTCTATTTCTTGGACACTTATTTCAATGTCAGCCATTTGTTCGTTCGTGAGAGGATTTAGAGAAGGAACTGCAGCGCGGTCTTCCTCTGTGAAACAGCTTTGGATAAAGGTGTTTAGTATTTCAGCTTTACGATAACGTCTCACAGTGACCGGAACACTATTGAGACCCGTGGAGGCTTCCTGAATGCTCTCCATGCTTCAGGTATTGATGAACGTCAGTCCCAGTGCAGTACCGTCTATGTTGGCGAAATCGGAAAACTGTTTACTCGGAGCATGAATACTATGACTAAGCGAGCACAACTAATCAGCAATACCTGAACAGCACCTGGACTCTGGCCAATCCACAAATTTGCAAGAATCCCATGGGCGTGATCGATAGCCGCGAATGCAGCAGCGAAAACTAAAGGCAGGCTACCGAAATAATTGAAAGCCCCAACAACAGGAACAGCAACAATAGAAACTAGTGAAAGCTTGCATGGAATTGATGGCATTTCTAACAGAGTACTAAAAGCATATTCGCAACAGGTAGGTAGGATTCTCAGCCACATAAGTAGTAACTCACTGAAACTACGCATTTTTCTGGATAGACTGAAATATGCTTTTGTTGTACCATTGCATAAATAGCGCGATGGGCCTGATGCCAGCAACTATCGCCCAATCTCACTTCTGCCACCATTATCCAGAATTCTTGAAAAAATAATGTATTCAAGAGTAGCTTCACAGATTTGTAACATGAGCCACTCAGAAAATGTCAGTTCGGATTTCAGGAAGGCTTTCCAACACAAAATGCTGTCACTGGTGAAATATTACATTCTCTGAATAACCGAATGTCACCCATTGGGATTTTTTTTGTGATCTCTTAAAGTGTTTTCACTGTCTGAATCAAGGAATTCTTCTACATAAGCTTAAGTATTGTTGTATGAGTGGGACAGTGACAAATGGTTTAATTCATATTGAACTGGAAAAATGCAGAATATTAAATTTAACAGTACAGATATCAAGTAAAAACCAGCAGAGTCTTCTGACTGGGGATATATTAAGTGCAGGGTTCGACAGGGTTCAGTCTTCGGTCCTTTATTGCTCTTGACGTATGTTAATGACTTACCACCCTACATTAATCGAGACGCCAAGCTATTTTTTTATGATAAGCCAAATATAGTAATTACGCCCAACGAACAAGAATTATCTGTGGAAATTGTAAATAATGTCTCTCAGAAATTTATTAAGTGCTCCCTACAAATGGAATCTCAGTAAATTTTTAGAAATGACAGTACCTACAATTCTATACAGTAAATGGCGTAACACCTTTGATAAATGCAAACTTTGAACAGAAGTCTGTTGCTAACGCAGAATATTCAAAATTTCTGGGTGTGTGTACTGCTAAGAAATTGAATCGGAAGATTAACATTGATGAGTTGCTGAAATGCTTGAGTTCAGCTACTTATGCCATTACGATTATTGCAAATTTTGTTGATAAACATATCAGCAAATTGGTCTATTATGCCTATTTTCATTCATCACATTCATATGGCATCATATTTTGGGGATAATTCATCATTAAGAAAAAAAGTATTCATTGCGCAAAAGCATGTAATCAGGATTATAGCTGTAGCCCACCCTAGAACACCTTGCAGAGATACTAATTTAAAAAACCAAGTATATTCACAGTAACTTCACAATACATATAATCACTTACGAAATTTGTTATTAGTAACCCATCCCAATTCAACAATAATGGCAAGGTGCATAGTTACAACACTAGAGGAAAGTATAATCTTCACCATTCTGGGTTAAATCTGACTTTGATACAAAAAGAGGTGAATTACGCTGCCACAAAAGTCTTTGATCATTTACCAAGTAGCATTAGAAGTCTGACGGATAACCAACCAGCATTTAAAAACAAATTTAAAGAACTTCTGAGTGACACCTTCTTCTACACAATATATGCATTATTAGATGTAAATAATAATTGTGAAAAATTTAATTATATCATGTAAAGAAGTCTCAGGTTAAAATTACACGCTCCACATCGTTATTAACTGTCGTATTCATCATCTATGAACCAAATATTAACGTAATGCAGTGTTGTCGACATCTCGGATGCCAGCGAACCCAGTATAATGGGAGAAGTGTATTCACAAGCTAGCAGCTCCTCGAGATTGGGTTACTACAGGCAGTCACAAGAGAAATGTCGTGCAGCATCGACATCTCTCTGCAGGAAAGCGTTTGCCTTGGAAGGAAGCTGCCGTTGGTCACCTTTCAGCAGGAGTCAGAATTTTGAACTGCCCAATGAAGCTCCGAAACAATTCAGTCGGTTGGCACTCGACAATCAAAACAAAATATTGTATACGAAAGACCATTATCATTACCTCTGAAATTTCGCCGCCTTGAAGAGAACGCTGCACACACGCTTTTATTTTAGAGGTGTGTTGGTGTTACAAAATGACGTGGTTTAGTACCCAAGGGGATTTTATTCAGATCAAATTTTTTATCCTTCACATCGACTGCCATTAACACTCTGTCACTGATACTCGAGAATGCAGTACAAAATAAAATGCGTTCTTGATTGACAGTCGGTCATCATCTCTAATGACTTTCTGTCAAGTCTTTCCGCCAGTTTGTAATGCGTATTTACATACAAATGGCGCGACAGTTCCGGATTTGCTGACGGCAAACACATTACGTTTTAAAGCACTAATGAAACTCATTAAAATATCAGAGTAAATATCGTCTTCATGCGTCACAATCGTCCATGTGTTAGTTACTGAAAGAGCTCTTTAATGTGATTCTTCACACCGAAATTTTACGGCAAATATTAACTGTGTAACTAGCCAAATAAAACTTGATCTATAGGTGCCACGGAGAACAACGAAGTTATTTCATTCATCCCTGCAAAGTCCCTATGCCTGACATGTTTTCCGCACTGTAACTTCTGTTACAATGTAGCGAAGCGGAATCTCTAGGAAGTCTGCATCATTCTTTTTTACTTTCAGTAGCAATATGGGACTTAACATCTGAGGTTATTAGTCCCCTAGAACTTAGAACATAGAACCTAACTAACCCAAGGACATCACACACATCCATTCCCGAGGCAGGATTCGAAACTGCGACCGTAGCGGTCTCGCGGTTCCAGACTGAAGCGCCTAGAACCGCTTGGCCACACCGGCCGGCTATTTAGAGTCATACACACTCTTCGGTGGTGGTAGTGTTGTGAGAGTCATGTTAGCTATTGTGCATACGTTATTCGACTTTTAATTGCTTCAAATAATATTGTAAATAGCTACTAATATTTAATCTTGATCTAGCTTGAAAAATTTGTTGCATGTACAAAATCCTGATAGCATCACTTTATTTCATATGTCTGCATTACTTATTCAAAATCGTTTGCACTGTCTCTGTTCAACAATTATGTAATATATAAATCGCGGATGCAAAGTGTCCAGTTTCTAGATGAACGAACTCACTTTCTATTACACTCTGTCAAAAACCATTTTTTCCAAAATTTTGATGTTGTGGTCTTCAGGCCAAAGACTGGTTTGATGCAGCTCTCCATGCTACTCTATCCTGTGCAAGCCTCTTCATCTCCGAATAACTATTGCAACCTACATCCTTCTGAATCTGCTTAGTGGATTCATCTGTTGGTCTCCCTCTACGATTTTTAGCCTCCGTGCTTCCCTCCAATACTAAGCTGGTGATCCCTTGATGCCCCAGAACGTGTCCTGCCAACCAATCCCTTGTCTTAGTCACGTTTTGCCACAAATTCCTCTTCTCCCCAGTTCTATTCAGTACCTCCTCATTAGTTACGTGATCTACCCATCAAATCTTCAGCATTCGTCTGTAGCCCCCACATTTCGAAAGCTGACACTTAAATCTATACTCGACGTTAACAAATTTATCTTCTTCAGTAACACATTCCTTGCCATAGCCAGTCTACATTTTATATTCTCCCTACTTCGACAGTCGTCAGTTATTTTGCTTTCCAAACAGAAAAACTCGTTAACTGCTTTAAGTGTCTCATTTCCTATTCTAATTCCCTCAGCATCACCCGATTTAATTCTACTACATTCCATTATCCTCTTTTTGCTTTTAGTCATGTTGATCTTATATCCTCCTTTCAAGAGACTGTTTATTCCGTTCAGCTGCTCTTCCAGATCCTTTGCTGTCCCTGACAGAATTACAATGACGTCGGAAAACCTCAAAGTCTTTATTTTTTCTCTATGGATTGTAATTCCTACTCCAAATTTTTCTTTTGTTTCCTTTACTGCTTCCTCAATATACAGATTGAGTAACATCGGAGATAGATTACAACCCTGTCTCACTCCCTTCTCATCTCTGCTTCCCTCTAGTGCCCCTAGACTCTTAATTGTCATCTGGTTTCTCTACAAACTGTAAATAATCTTGCGTCCCCTGCGTTTTACCCCTGTCATCTTGCATAGGTACATAAGGAAAAGCCCCAACAAGCTACGACAAAAATTTAAAACTCATGATAATAATCACTAGCGCGACCGCTTTAAGCGACAGAAAAATGTATTTTGCTACCCCGGATGGCGAAGACAAATGATGGAAACTCCATTCAATGTTTATGTGAATTATTTGGATGTCTTTGTCTTTAGTTCTCGTGGGGAGTAGACGTATCCTAGCGAGAAGTTTGTAGTAGACATTGTGTTACCTGAATAATAATTTTTATGAAAGTATGAAGTGTGAGAGTGCCTTTTAGCGCAAGAGTTTTCTTTTCTTCTGCACATTATGCTAATGTCATGTCACTCTAGCTGTCTGCATTTGAAGCGTAAAGCAAGCAAAATCGACGTAAGTCCACGCCTCCACTGACTTACGATTTACAAGATTTGTAAATTAAGACTTCGTAATTAATTCGATTATTAATAACATTAATTATATTAATAACATTTATTATATTAAATATAGTTTATATATATTTGCACAACCTTCGAAATCTGAAAGAGAATATTCCAGTCAACATTGTAAAAAGTTTTCTAAGTCCACAAATGCTAGAAACATAGGATTTCCTTTCTTAACATATCTTCTGACAAACGTCGTAGGGTCAGTATTGCCTAAGAAACACGCTTTTGTGAGAGAGGGCAGGAGACCAGGAAAAATGATAGAAGGCTTATACAAAACTTACATGCCATATTTGCGGGGTTCAGAACCTCAAGAATTATTTTAAGAGTCCCAGTAATATATGCATAAATTGTTAAATTAGGCAAGAGGATTAAACAGACGTGTTACAAACGTCCCAAACAAGCGACGTACGCACTTTCTCTGGATAAAACGCAACACTGAAGGATTGTTGAGGAAAACGTCTGCGAATGCGGAGTAACACTGAGCACTCCATGCTATAATGAAACACGAAAGAAATACTTCCATTAGGGCCATGTCGTATAAACTATGAGAAAAGGCGTGCATTGCGTCATTACTTTGAGTACAGACGAGTGTATCCCGCTATATGAAAGAACGCTTGCAAGCAGTTCATGTACAGCTGACAGTAAAGGTAGTGGCTACGTTAGTAATATATGCGACAAGCGTACAGAAAAGGTGGCACAAGGTGACGTACAGAATTCGAAAGCTGTCTGTTCGTTTGTGGTAGCACGTAAGGAACACCACAAAATGTTACGAGAAATAACATAAAGTCGTAAAGTCAGAGTTCACGGGACCGCCTCATGCAAGTTGACTGATCTCTCGAGGGGTTATGTGGAAACTTTATTTATCACATCTAAGCGAGCGATTTACAGAACCCTTACCATTAAATACCTAATGCAGAAATTGTCGGAAAATTAATTTGTGCTGAGGTATCAGTTGTTCTGGTCAGTAGCAGCAACGAGTACAATATATTCAAACGATGTAAAGATTCCTTTGAGTTTGAATGATGACTTTAGAGGGAAAATAGTGAGAGTGATGGCTTGAGCTCAAAATCCTTATCCGTCCATTCTAATTAACGTTTACCGTGGGTTCCCTAGAACAACGCAGATGCACGCCGGGATGGCGTTTGAAAGATATTTCTTCGTCGTTCTCCGTCCGAGCTGACGTTCCATCTGTAAATAGCTCAACGGCGACGAGGTACTGAAACTCAGTCCTTCATTCTTTGATATCTTAATGAATACTGGATGTGCACCTGCTCTGTTAAACAATATCTACACAAACACATATTAGCAAAGTGCCACAGTCAAGTGCAACTCCCGCGGCATACTCTCTGACAGCAGTCACTGTTATGGTGCAGCTTGAAGGAAAAAATGGCTCTGAGCACTATGGGACTTAACTTCTGAGGTCATCAGTCCCTTAGAACTTAGAACTACTTAAACCTAACTAACCTAAGGACATCACACACATCCATGCCCAAGTCAGGATTCGAACCTGCGACCGTAGCGGTCGCGCGGTTCCAGACTGTAGCGCCTAGAACCGCTCGGCCACCCCAGGCGGCGCAGCTTGAAGGACTGACGTATGTCATAAAAAGTATTATATGGTTAACAACAGAATTTTGCACATGAAATGTGCAATTAATTAGTAATACTCAGTAGCGCTAAGTGACAGGTGTCGCATCAAAAGGGGTTGGTTTCAATTTTTATGATCATTGTGTCTACAGTTGAGATTTCCTCACATCGGTTACTGTCTTCAATTCGTATCTCCCTACGACCTCGAAGTATTTGGGTATCATTTTGAGACATCTGTGCACATTCTACGCATAATTCACACTTTTGTAATTTTTATATACGAAAGTTGTAAATATTTGATAAAAATTATTACAATCAAAAAATTCCTACCTTTCAGTCCCGCTATTACGTATTCTTAAATAATTCCTCCAGGCAACACATTTTGTTTAGAGAATACAATGCTTATATTAGTAACGAGTTGTGCGCTTGTTTACAAATTGTTTAGAACGGCCCTCCGGACACTTAGTCGCAGATACAGATGATGGATGAAGCTGAGCCTGTTGCCAAACTAGTGTCCAATGGGCGCTCCTTTCCTCCTGAGCGGAATGGTTATTGGGAGGTATTGAACGAATAGAGGAAGAGCAGAAATTTTCAGTGGAATCTCAGTCACTTTTTGCCTCGAGTGAGTAGTGTCCGCAGATTGTCTGTTCTCATTCGAATAGAAATTATCTAATTATTGTTCTTCTAGAGGTACGGTGTTTAAAATGAAACCATCAGCTTATGCATCCTAAGACCGTTCATGTTTGATTTATGAAAGTATCACTATTAGGTACTTCCTGCATGACGCAGATTCCACTGTTATTGCAACAATGAAATCATTTATGACGAAAAATATATACGGTGTCGCAAAAAGAAATTAGTATACGTGCAAAGACGACGTCGATTTTGATCCGATTATGGCATCTGCCGCCAACGAATACTCCACTAAATTACCGGCCCGTATCGTTAACGTCGATATGTAACAGGATTTTTGAACATATATTGTGTTCGAACATCGTGAAGAAAACGGTCTATTGACACAAAATTAACATGGGTTTAGAAAACATCGTTCCCGTGAGACACAAATACCTCTTTATTCACATGAAGTGTTGAGTGCTATTGACAAGGGATTTCAGATCGATTCCGTATTTAAGGATTTCCGGAAGGCTTTTGACACTGTAGCGCACAAGCGGCTCGTAGTGAAATTGGGTGTTTATGGAATATCGTCTGAGTTATATGACTGGATTTGTGATTTCCTGTCAGAGAGGTCACAGTTCGCAGTAACTGACGGAAAGGCATGGAGCAAAACAGAAGTGATTTCTGGTGTTCCCCAAGGTAGTGTTACAGGCCCTTCGCTGTTCCTTATCTATATAAACGATTTGGGAGACAATCTGAGCAGCCGTCTTCGGTTGTTTGCAGATGACGCTGTCGCTTATCGACTAATAAAGTCATCAGAAGATCAAAACAAACTGCAAAACGATTTTGAAAAGATATCTGAATGGTGCGAAAAGTGACATTTGACCCTATAAATGAAAAGTGTGAGGTCATTCCCATGAGTGCCAAAAGGAACTCGTTAAACTTCGACTACACGATAAATCAGTCTAATCTAAAAGCCGCAAATTCAACTAAATACATAGGTATTACAATTACGAACAACTTAAATTGGAAAGAACACATAGAAAATGTTGTAGGGAAGGCTAACCAAAGACTGCGTTTTATTGGCAGAAAATGTAACAGACCTACTATGGGGACAGCCTACACTACGCTTGTCCGTCCTCTTTTAGAATACTGCTGCGCGGTGTGGGATCCTTACCAGATAGTGTTGACGGAGTACATAGAAAAACTTCAAAGAAAGGCAGCACATTTTGTATTATCGCGAAATATGGGAGACAGTGTCACAGAAATGACATTATTTGGGCTGGACATCATTAAAAAAAGGCGTTTTTCGTTGCGACGGAATTTTCTCACGAAATTCCAATCACCAACTTTCTCCTAACGCGAAAATATTCTGTTGAAACCGATCTACATTGGGAGGAACGATCACCACGATAAAATAAGGGAAATCAGAGCTCCTACGGAAAGATATAGCTGTTCGTTCTTTCCGAGCGCTATACGAGATTGGAATACTAGAGAATTGTGAAGGTGATTCGATGAACCCTCTGCCAGGTACTTAAAAGGGTTTTGCAGAGTAGCCATTTATATGTAGATTTAGATGTAGGGACTAGTAGATGTACTGATACTGGTTTCATCTTATTCCGCCAACACATCACGTAGTGGCATAGCTACCACAGTGCCTTTTGTGTCTGCTCTTTACTATGAAATGTTCTCAGCCAATGTGGTGCAGACGTGTGAAGCAAGCAGGCAACCATGCAATGGAGACGCACTCGTACTTCCTACAACCAACTCAAGGAATTTAAAAAGTGTCAAATTGTGACCCTCCGAATGACGGGATTCTCCTTTCGGAGAACTGCCACACAAGTTGGACGTGCTTCGTCAGTTATTCAACGATGTTGGTATCAGTTATCACGTGAACCTTCTCACTCCCGTAGACGAGGTTCTGGACGTCCACGCAGCACAGAGCCCGCCAGGTTCGTCGTATTGTGAGAGCAGCAGTGGCAGATCGTACAGCAATCACAGCACAGGTAGGACGGCTTGTGAGTCCCGATGCGTCAACACGAACAGTTGGGTACCACTTATTAGCGGTGGGATTATGGGCACGCACACCTATAACCCGTCTGCACATCGCGCTACAGCCTCGACGTGCTCTGGTCGATTGGTGCCGCCTGAGTATCACTTGGAGGATGGAATGGCGCGCCGTGGTCTTCAGCGATAAAACCAGATTTTGCCTGCACGCAACCAACCGATGGTCGTATGCGCGTACGACGTAGACATGGTTAGTAAGTTAGTTGATTGCATGTTACATTGATCAGTCACACCGTACGGCAGCCGTTATGATGTGGAACGTGTCAAGAGCGCACAAGCAATGCACATTTGAAACAAGATTTTTTATATAAACACTTGATTCAAGAACCATGAAAGGCGGTTGTATACATGGTAGAACCCTGGAGATACTAAAAGGTTTCAGAAAGGTTATATAATGGTACGATAGAGATTTAGGAACCAGATTTTAAATTGAAGACATTTCCAAGGGCAAATGTGGTCTCTGACCACAATCTATTGCTTATGAACTGTAGATTAAAACTGAAGACACCTCAAAAAGGTGGGAATTTAAGGAGATGGGACCTGGATAAACTGAAAGAACCAGAGGTTGTACAGAGTTTCAGGGAGAGCATAAGAGAACAATTGACAGGAATGGGGGAAAGAAATACAGTAGAAGAAGAATGGGTAGCTTTGAGGAATGAAATAGTGAAGGCAGCAGAGGATCAAGTAGGTAAAAAGACGAAGGCTAGTAGAAAACCTTGGGTAAGAGAAGAGAAATTGAATTTAATTAATGAAAGGTAAAAATAATAAAATGCAGCAAGTGAAGCAGGCAAAAAGGAATACAAACGTCTCAAAAATGAGATCGACTGGAAGTGCAAAATGGCTAAGCAGGGATGGATAGAGGACAAATGTAAGGATGTAGAGGTTTATCCCATGAGAGATAAGATAGATAGTGCCTACAGTAAAATTAAAGAGACCTTTGGAGAAAAGAGAACCACTTGCATGAATATCAAGAGCTCAGATGGAAACCCAGTTGTAAGCAAAGAAGGGACAGCAGAAAGGTGGAAGGAGTATATAGAAGGTCTATAGAGGGGCGATATTCTTGAGGATAGTATTATGGAAATGAAAGAGGAGGTAGATGAAGAAGAAATGGGAGATATGATGCTGCGTGAAGAGTTTGACAGAGCACTGAAAGACCTAAGCCGAAACTAGGCCCCCAGGAGTAGACAATATTCCATTAGAACTACTGACAGCCTTGGGAGAGCCAGTCCTGACAAAACGCTACCATCTGATGAGTAAGATGTATGAGACCGGTGAAATTCCCTCAGACTTCAAGAAGAATATAATAATACCAATCCCAAAGAAAGCAGGTGTTGACAGATGTGGAAATACCAAACTATCAGCTTAATAAGTCACAGCTGCAAAATACTAAGGCGAGTTCTTTGCAGACGGATGGAAAAACTTGTAGAAGCCGACCTCGGGGAGATCAGTTTGGATTGCGTAGAAATGTTGGAACACTTGAGGCAATACTGACCCTACGACTTATTTTAGAAGAAAGACTGAGGAAAGACAAAGCTTCTTTTCTAGCATTTGTAGACTTAGAGAATGCTTTTGACAATGTTGACTGGAATACTCTCTTTCAAAGTCTGAAGGCGGCAGAGGTAAAATACAGGGAACGAAAGGCTACTTACAATTTGTACAGAAACCAGATGGCAGTTATAAGAGTCGAGGGGCATGAAAGGGAAGCAGTGGTTGCGAAGGGACTGAGACAGGTTTGTAGCCTATCCCTGATGTTATTCAATCTGTATATTGAGGAAGGAGTAAAGGAAACGAAAGAAATGTTCGGAGTAGGTATTAAAACCATGGAAAACTTTGAGATTCGACGATAACATTGTAATTCTGTGAGAGAAAGCAAAGGAGTGGGAAGAGCAGTTGAACGGAATGGACAGTGTCTTGGAAGGATGGTATAAGATGAACATCAACAAAAGCAAAACGAGGGTAATGGAATGCAGTCGAATTAAGTCGGGTGATGCTGCGGAATTAGATTAGGAAATAAGACACTTAAAGTAGTAGAGGAGATTTGCTATTTGTGCAGCAAAATAAGTGATGATTGTCGAACTTGAGAGCATATAAAATGTTGACTGGCAATGGCAAGGAAAGCGTTTCTGAAGAAGAGAAATTTGTTAAAATCGAGTATTGATTTAAGTGTTAGGAAGACGTTTGTAAGTGTTTTTATGGAGTGTAGCCATATATGGAAGTGAAATATGGACGATAAATAGTTAGACAAGAAGGGAATAGAAGTTTTCGAAATGTGGTGCTACAGAAGAATGCTGACGATTAGATGGGTTGATTACATAATTAATGAGGAAGTATTGAATAGAATTGGGGAGAAGAGGACCTTATGGCACAACTTGAATAGAAGAAGTGATCGGTTGGTAGGACACATTCTGAGGCATCAAGGGATCGCCAATTTAGTACTGGAGAGCAGCATGGAGGGTAAAAATCGTAGAGGGAGATCAAGAGATGAATACACTAAGCAGGTTCAGAAGGATGTAGACTGCAGCAGGTTCTGGGAGATGAAGAAGTTTGCACAGGATATAGTGGCATGGAGAGCTGCATCATCCAGTCTCAGGACTGAAGACCATATATACTCCTTGAAATTGAAATAAGAACACCGTGAATTCATTGTCCCCGGAAGGGGAAACTTTACTGACACATTCCTGGGTTCAGATACATCACATGATCACACTGACAGAACCACAGGCACTTAGACACAGGCAACAGAGCATGCACAATGTCGGCACTAGTACAGTGTATATCCACCTTTCGCAGCAATGCAGGCTGCTATTGTCCCATGGAGACGATCGTAGAGATGCTGGATGTAGTCCTGTGGAACGGCTTGCCATGTCATTTCCACCTGGCCCCTCAGTTGGACCAGCGTTCGTGCTGGACGTGCAGACCGCGTGAGACGACGCTTCATCCAGTCCCAAACATGCTCAATGCGGGACAGATCCGGAGATCTTGCTGGCCAGGGTAGTTGACTTACACCTTCTAGAGCACGTTGGGTGGCACGGGATACATGTGGACGAGCATTGTCCTGTTGAAGAGCAAGTTCCCTTGCCGGTCTAGGAATGGTAGAACGATGGGTTCGATGACGGTATGGATGTACCGTGCACTATTCAGTGTCCCCTCGACAATCACCAGTGGTTTATGGCCAGTGTAGGAGATTGCTCCCCACACCATGATGCCGGGTGTTGGCCCTGTGTGCCTCGGTCGTATGCAGTCCTGATTGTGGTGCTCACCTGCACGGCGCCAAACACGCATACGACCATCATTGGCTCCAAGGCAGAAGCGACTCTCATCGCTGAAGACGACACGTCTCCATTCGTCCCTCCATTCACGCCTGTCGCGACACCACTGGAGGCGGGCTGCACGATGTTGGGGCGTGAGCGGAAGACGGCCTAACGGTGTGCGGGACCGTAGCCCAGCTTCATGGAGACGGTTGCGAATGGTCCTCGCCGATACACCAGGAGCAACAGTGTCCGTAATTTGCTGGGAAGTGGCGGTGCGGTCCCCTACGGCACTGCGTAGGATCCTATGGTCTTGGCGAGGATCCGTGCGTCGCTGCGGTCCGATCCCAGGTCGACGGGCACGTGCACCTTCCGCCGACCACTGTCGACAACATCGATGTACTGTGGAGGCTTCACGCCCCACGTGTTGAGCAATTCGGCGGTACGTCTACCCGGCCTCCCGCATGCCCCCTATACACCCTCGCTCAAAGTCCGTCAACTGCACATACGGTTCACGTCCACGCTGTCGCGGCATGCTACCAGTGTTAAAGACTGCGATGGAGCTCCGTATGCCACAGCAAACTGGCTGACACTGACAGCGGCGGTGCACAAATGCTGCGCAGCTAGCGCCATTCGACGGCCAACACCGCGGTTCCTGGTGTGTCCGCTGTGCCGTGCGTGTGATCATTGCTTGTACAGCCCTCTCGCAGTGTCCGGAGCAAGTATTGTGGGACTGACATACCGGTGTCAATGTGTTCTTTTTTCCATTTCCAGGAGTGTATATATATATATATATATATATATATATATATATATATATATATATATATATATATATAGTATTATTTATCCCTTTCCCTTAAAAAATGGCTCTGAGCACTATGGGACTTAACTTGTGAGGTCATCAGTACCCTAGAATTTAGAACTACTTAATCCTAACTAACCTAAGGACATCACACACATCCATGTCCGAGGCAGGATTCGAACCTGCGACCGTAGCGGTCGCGCAGTTCCAGACTGTAGCGGCTAGAACCGCTCGGCCACTCTGGCTGGCCCATTTCCTTAAATGGCACAAAATGCATATACTATATTTATAGATTTATTTATTCCTATTCTTCTATGGTACAGAAGGAGTTGTCAAGGAGATATGATTTCAATTTATTTTTGAAGTTATTACTTATGTCTGTCAGACATTTTATTTCCTCTGGTAATTTGCTGAAAATTTTTATAGCAATATTTTTCACCCCTTTCTGTGCCAAAGATAGGTTGGGTAAAGAATAGTGTACACCTTTGTTTTTTCTGCTATTAGAACCATGAATTTCACTGTTGTGTTTAAACTAATCCATGTTGTTGTGAACAAATTTCTTTTGTGAGTTAATGTTCTGTTAGACTGTTGAAAGAATTCCCAATCTTTTAAAAAGATGCCTACAAGATGTGCGACTATGATCCCCACACATGATTCTAACCACTTTCTTTCGAGCACTGAATACTTTTTGTCTAAATGTTTAGTTACCACAATACATTAATCCACATGAGATCAGAGAGTGAAAGTATGCAACGTATGTTAGGTTACTAATTTCTGTATCCTCAAAATTGGGAATTATTCAGACTGCAAAAGTTGCTGAACCTAGTCGCTTTAGAAGATCGAAAATGTGAATTTTCCAGTTAAGATTCTCATCAATAAGTACACAAAAAACTTAGTATGCTCTACCCTGTCCACCAACTTCTGTTCATGTGTTATATTTATTGAAGGAACTATACTTTTTGCTGCTGAAAATTGGATGTACTGTGTTTTTTCAAAGTTGAGAATGAGCCTATTTGCAGAAAACCAATTAATGACTTTTCCAAAGACCTTATTTGTATCATTTTGAATTGTAATTTCTTTTACTGGATTAATAATGATGCTTGTATCACCAGCAAACAGTTTCAGTTCAGCTTCCTGTTTCAGATAGGAAGGGAGGTCATTCACATATACCAAAGAACAGAAGGGGACCCATGATTGAACCCTGTGGAACACCTAATGTAATTTCACCCCAGTTAGATGAAGTGGCGAACTTACTTAAATCACTGGACCCACATAACGAAACTTTTTGCTTCCCTGTTCTGTATGTATGACTTAAACCACTCATATGCTATTCCATTTATACCATAGAATTGTAATTTCTGTAACATAATGTCATGGTTCACACAATCAAATGCTTTGGATAAGTCACAGAACATTCCTATTGGTGACATTTTACTATTTAAAGACCCTATTATGTGGATAGTGAAATTGCTTATTGCTGTCTCAGTGGAACAGTATTTGTTTTTAAAATCCGCACTGTGATTTCCTAAGTATCCCATTACTGATGAGATGGCTAACCACTCTTGAGTACATAACTTTCTCGAAGATTTTTGAAAATGCTGTAAACAAGGATACTGTCCGATAATTATTAACATCAGTGGTGTCCCCCTTCTTGTAGAGAGGCCTGACAATGGCATATTTTAACCTGTCTGGGAAAATACCTTGAGTTTATAAGCGCTGTCTCGTAGAGTGCATTCGTCTGATACACACTGGTCCCACCCCCGGCTTTCTCGTCTGTTGTGCAATAAGTTTCAACTCTCGTTCATCTTTGGTGCTTGTGGAGTGGCAGCTAACCGGCACTCGGTGCGTGCAGAATATTGCCATTTTTCGAGTAGCAAGATGGTGTGTTGTTCCATCAAGAAAATGCTCGCCCACACACTGCCTGTGAAACGTAAGACATGCACCAACTTCTCCGGCCAGCTGATCTCCTGACTGGTCTCCAATAGAGCGTGTGTGGGACTGATGGGATGAGGAGTAGCTAGTGCGACTTTCCAGCCAACAACTCTTACAGAACTACGTGAAGAGTCGAGCAGGCGTGGCGTAACGCATTCCAGGGCAGTATTCGCCGTCTCTAGGATCGACTTGACGCCAGAGTCATCGCATTCATTACCACCCATGGATGGTTCAAATGGCTCTGAGCACTATGGGACTTAACAGCTGAGGTCATCAGACCCCTAGAACTTAGAACTACTTAAACCTAACTAACCTAAGGACATCACACACATCCATGCCTGAGGTACCACCCATGGAGGCTACATCAGTTACTAATATGGGTGTTTCAGTATGGATAGATACCTGGTACCTCAGAACCGCTTTTCCTATTGCATTGTGAATATAATCATCTCATGTACTCCATATGCACAGTGACAACAATAATTCTTATGTGAATCGGATTTCTCTAAAACGTTGTACTATTTTTTTTTTTTTTTTCAGCAGTGCAGTTCCATTTGTCACTGAGGCATAGCCTTAATTCTAACTACTTTTCAGGCGGAGCGGAATGGTTAGCAACTTACACGATATATAGTTACAGCGTTCAGATTTCATATTCCGCATAATATTTCACCTGAAATATAAAAAGCGTTTTTCGTTTTTGTAAGAAACCCATCCGTTATGATTTCAGTTAACTAGACAGATCTGGAGCAACCTATAGTGAGAATAGTTTGGAACTCTACGCTTAGCAATGCCCAGTTTAAATACTGAAGTGCAGAGATCGCAAGGGAAAACTGAAATACGAAGTGAAGCAAACCTACTGCGTAACTGCAATTTTCGAGTTCATCGAACGCGATAAAACAAAACTTATCCATTCCGGCTCAGTATACTTGGTGAACTTTCTTCACATTTGTTACTTATTATGGCAAGTACTGTATAATTATGCCAACTGCCCTAAATCAGCAACGAGCGAGACGGTGTGAACGATCGTGTGTGTGAAGCCATCTTGAAAACGAAAACACAAATATTCATGTCGTTCACACACTATAAAATTATACAACACATCTCAGTTTTTGGACTTCTCTTACTTGTGACATAGAGTGGCTCTTTTAACATAATGGTCCACAGGGAGCATACGACCACTGAAGAACGAGGATGAGTTTTTGAACTGCGATGGTGCTAAGGGTGTATTTGTTTTGTGTTCTTTCGATTCCTCCTCTGGATTCCAGATTAACGGGTACTGCAGTACTAAACTACAGGGTGTTTCAAAAATGACCGGTATATTTGAAACGGCAATAAAAACTGAACGAGCAGCGATAGAAATACACCTTGTGTTGCAATATGCTTGGGACAACAGTACATTTTCAGGCGGACAAACTTTCGAAATTACAGTAGTTATAATTTACAACAACAGATGGCGCTGCAAGTGATGTGAAAGATATAGAAGGCAACGCAGTCTGTGGGTGTGCCATTCTGTACGTCGTCTTTCTGCTGTAAGCGTGTGCTGTTCACAACGTGCAAGTGTGCTGTGGACAACACGGTTTATTCCTTAGAACAGAGGATTTTTCTGGTGTTGGAATTCCACCGCCTAGAACACAGTGTTGTTGCAACAAGACGAAGTTTTCAACGGAGGTTTAATGTAACCAAAGGACCGAAGAGCGATACAATAAAGGATCTGTTTGAAAAATTTCAACGGACTGGGAACGTGATGGATGAACGTGCTGGAAAAGTAGGGCGACCGCATACGGCAACCACAGACGGCAACGCGCAGCTAGTGCAGCAGGTGATCCAACAGCGGCCTCGGCTTTCAGTTCGCCGTGTTGCAGCTGCGGTCCAAATGACGCCAACGTCCGCGTATCGTCTCATGCGCCAGAGTTTATACCTCTATCCATACAAAATTCAAACGCGGCAACCCCTCAGCGCCGCTACCATTGCTGCACGAGAGACATTCGCTAACGATATAGTGCACAGGATTGATGACGGCGATATGCATGTGGGCAGCATTTGGCTTACTGACGAAGCTTATGTTTACCTGGACGGCTTCGTCAATAAACAGAACTGGCGCATATGGGGAACCGAAAAGCCCCATGTTGCAGTCCCATCGTCCCTGCATCCTCAAAAAGTAATCGTCTGGGCCGCCATTTCTTCCAAAGGAATCATTGGCCCATTACTGCATCACGCTATCTGGATATTCTTCGTGAATTTGTGGCGGTACAAACTGCCTTAGACGACACTGCGAACACCTCGTGGTTCATGTAAGATGGTGCCCAGCCACATCGCACGGCCGACGTCTTTAATTTCCTGAATGAATATTTCGATGATCGTGTGATTGCTTTGGGCTATCCGAAACATACAGGAGGCGGCGTGGATTGGCCTCCCTATTCGCCATATTATTGCTACGCATGGAGGATATGTGGAAAATATCGTACTATAGAGTTTCCCAGACCGCAGCACCATCTGTTGTTGACAATTGTAACTACTGTAATTTCGAAAGTTTGTCTGCCTGAAAATGTACTGTTGTCCCAAGCATATTGCAACAAACGGTGTATTTCTATCGCTGCTCTTTTAGTTTGTATTGCCGTTTCAAATATACCGGTCATTTTTGAAACACCCTGTAGGTACATACCTACATTTGCAATTAATATTTTTTACTAAACTGAAGCAATCATTCCAAGTGTACATTTTACTAGTTCAATCCGAACGTAGGTGCGGTTCTCATTTTGGTGATTCGGTAGGTGGAGTAGGTCACGAAGCAACCCGCATTGGTGTAGCATGCAGAAACATAGCTCAAGAGACTTAATGGGTTTACTCTGGGACGATAGCGATATAATACCATCACGATTTTCCTTCGCATCGCCAACGCGACAGGCATCTGTATCGTACAGTACATGGGAAAGGAAATTTCAACACATCTGATGTTGCTTAAAAAACTGATTTATGTAGATATGTACTTAGCTATGCTGTAAAACGTTTACTTTTTTCGGTAAAAATCTACAAATCACTGTTTTGGTATTCACACTTGTTCTCCGCCAAACTTATAGTCTGATATCACAGCTCGTTCATGAATCGGTTTTCGTTTCGCTGTAGCCCATAGTTACAGTGATACTCCGAAATTAAGAAAAACACAGCACATATTTTGAAAATTTTGCAGTAACAAATGTTGTCGCTGACCAATTTACGCTTGTTGTACTTCAGATGATACAATGCTGCGTACTAAATGTAAATAACATATCTAAATCGTTTTAACGCTGGAAGGAAAGCCATAACCGTTTCCAGTTTTGAGTAAACAAATGACATGTCTCGAAGTTGTCAGCGACGAGGCTGGCAGCGATGTGCCACAAGCGAGGCTATTGCTGCCTGCTTTGTCTACATCTACATCTACATTTATACTCCGCAAGCCACCCAAAGGTGTGTGGCGGAGGGCACTTTACGTGCCACTGTCATTACCTCCCTTTCCGGTTCCAGTCGCGTATGGTTCGCGCGAAGAACGACTACCCGAAAGCCTCCGTGCGCGCTCGAATCTCTCTGATTTTACATTCGTGATCTCCTCGGGAGGTATGAGTAGGGAGAAGCAATATATTCGATACCTCATCCAGAAACGCACCCTCTCGAAACCTGGACAGCAGAGTCTGCCACTTGAGTTTGCTAAACATCTCCGTAACGCTATCACGCTTACCAAATAACCCTGTGACGAAACGCGCCGCTCTTCTTTGGATCTTCTCTATCTCCTCCGTCAACCCGACCTGGTACGGATCCCATACTGATGAGCAATACTAAAGTACAGGTCGAACGAGTGGTTTGTAAGCCACCTCCTTTGGTGATGGACTACATTTGCTAAGGACTCTCCCAATGAATCTCAACCTGGTACCCGTCTTACCAACAATTATTTTTATATGATCATTCCCCTTCAAATTGTTCCGCACGCATACTCCCAGATATTTTACAGTAGTAACTGCTACCAGTGTTTGTTCCGCTATCATGTAATCATACAATAAAGGATCCTTCTTTCTATGTATTCGCAATACTTTACATTTGTCTATGTTAAGGGTCAGTTGCCACTCCCTGCACCAAGTGCCTATCCACTGCAGATCTTCTTGCATTTCGCTACAATTTTCTAATACAGCAACTTCTCTGTATACTACAGCATCATCGAGAAAAGGCACATGAAACTTCCGACACTATCTGCTGGGTCATTTATATATATTGTGAAAAGCAGTGGTCCCATAACACTCCCCTGTGGCACGCCAGAGGTAACTTTACGCCTGCAGACGTCTCCCCATTGAGAACAACATGCTGTGCTCTGTTTGCTAAAAACTCTTCAATCCAGCCACACAGGTAGTCTGATATTCCGTAGGCTCTTACTTTGTTTATCAGGCGATAGTGCGGAATTATATCGAACGCCTTCCGGAAGTTAAGGTAAATAGCATCTACCTGGGAGCCTGTATCTAATATTTTCTGGGTCTCATGAACAAATAAAGCGAGTTGGGTCCCACACGATCTCTGTTTCCGGAATCCATGTTGATTCCTATAGATTAGATTATGGGTTTCCAGAAACGACATGATACGTGAGCAAAAAACATGTTCTAAAATTCTACAACAGATCAACGTCACAGATATAGGTCTATAGTTTCGCGCATCTGCTCGACGACCCTTCTTGAAGACTGGGACTACCTGTGCTCTTTTCCAATCATTTGGAACCTTCCGTTCCTCTAGAGACATGCAGTAGACGGCTCTTAGAAGTTTAAACAGACTGTAAAGCGTGGTCTGGAAAACTATGTTCCTAATAAGTGGATTAAGGATACTCTATTCAAAAGACAACTCGCAAATGACGACAGAGAAAGGTCAATAGAGATTCGTGTGTCAGTAAAAACACCTGCAGCTACTGTCTCGTTGCTCCTGTGGGGAATGGCCGGTCGCTGTACCCGAGAGCTTCTGGGCGCTTCAGTCCGGAACCGCGCTGCTGCTACGGTCGCAGGTTCGAATCCCGCCACGAGCATGGATGTGTGTGATGTCCTTAGGTTAGTTAGGTTTAAGTAGTTGTAAGTCTAGGGGGACTGATGACCTCAAACGTTAAGTCCCATATTGCTTAGAGCCATTTACTCCTGTGGGAACATGAGTGTCATACGACCTTTATTGTAAAGTGTCTTATCGCATGTTGTTTGGCCTCAGCGAGAACTGTGCCCTAAGGAACTTCCTGCATTTACGTCTTTCCAAGGATACAGCTGTGCATATTCAGCTATAGCTTGATATTATACCCTAGTTGAGGTGGATTCACACTTTCGCTTAGTCCAATACAAATGTTTTTCCTTGCTCCACCATTTGTTGTTAATGTGTATGAAAGTGGATGAGGCAAAACAGATGATCAGGTGGAAGTTCCTTCAGCAGGCTCCGGGCAGGCACAGGCGAGCAATGGGCTTTTAGGTAGCGGGAGCTCCAATGTGAGGCGCGTTATGGCGCTCCTTAGGAAGATAGCGTCCAGGGGTGGAAAGAAAGCCAATGTGCACTCGCTATGTCTGCTGCGGTACCTCCCCGGAGATGTGGAGGCGGCCTTGCCTGCATCTATTGAGAGTGCAACATGTAGGCGTCTGCAAGTTGTGGCCCACGTAGCCACAAGCGACGCAAGTAAGATACTCCGATGAACGACCGCCAATCAGTGCGCAGAAAGGAAAGTGACGCCGCGTCGAGAGTAATGATATTTCGACAGTCAAAATTTTATACGAAAATTGGCAAAGTACCCGTAACAAATTTCTCGAATTTACTGCCCTCCAGGGACGTTCTCGGGCTCAAATTATTCTTAAGACCGAGAGCTGGATGAAGCCTGAAGTAAAAAGTTCGGGGGTGTTTAGTGAGTCATGGAACGTTAGTCGGAAAGACAGTTTAGGTGCCATAGGAGAGGGAGTACTCATTACAGTTGACAAAAATGTTATCTGTCTGTGGTCAGTAGTCCGTAAACATCCATATCACGTAATACTAGTTGGAGGCGACTTTAACCTAGCGGGTATAGACTGAGACGTCAATGGACTCGTTTCGGGGGAACAGACAGACAGTCTTGCAGAGTACTACTGAACACGCTTCCCGAAAACTCTCTTGAGCAACTAGTTCGGCAGCCCACACGCAATGGAAATATCTTAAACAGTGTAGCTACAAACAGGCCGGAGCTTACCGATAACGGCAGTATAGAGTCAGGTATTAGAGATCACGATGTCGCTATGGCGACTATTATTACGAAAATTGATAAATCAGATTGTTTCTATTAGAGAGAGGAGATACGCAGTAGTTGCATCTCACTTAAGTCTTCTGACATCACTTAGTTCCAGTAAGAGAGACGTAGAGGAATTATGGACGAAATTTAAACAGACTGTAAATCGCGGTCTGGAGAACTATAAGTTGATTAAGGACCGGAAAAAATTTGAGGAAGCAAGGGCTGTTGCGCACTCTGTTCAAAAGACAACTCGCAAATGACGACAGAAAATGGCTCTGAGCACTATGGGACTTAAATTCTGACGTCATCAGTCCCCTAGAACTTAGAACTACTTAAACCTAACTAACCTAAGAACATCACACACCTCCATGCCCGAGGCAGGATTCGAACCTGCGACCGTAGCGATTGCACGGTTCCAGACTGTAGCGCCTAGAACCGCTCGGCCACCACGGCCGGCGCAAATTTGACGACAAGCAAAGGTTAACAGAGATTCGCCCATCTGTAAAGACACCTGTGCGCGAAGCATACAACTACTACCACCGGCATACTTTAGCGAAAGATCTGTCCAAGAACCATAGAAAATTGCTAAGCAGGTCTAATGCTTCCATCTAATCACTCGGCGATCAGTTTGGTGTGGCAAAAATTGGTTCAAATGGCTCTGAGCACTATCGGACATAACATCTGAGGTCATCAGTCCCCTAGAACGTAGAACTACTTAAACCTCACTAACCTAAGGACATCACACACATCCATTCCCGAGGCCGGATTCGAGCCTGTGACCGTAGCGGTAGGGCGGTTCCAGACTGAAGAGCCTAGAACCGCTGGGCCACACCGGCCGGCAGTTTGGTGTGGCAGCTGAAGATGGCAAAGCAAATCCCGATGTTCTACCTTTCCCTTTTAAAAAATCGTTCACGTAGGAGACTCGTACAAACATAGCGGCGTCGTTTGACGCTAGAAGAGACTCACCTATGGACGACATAGTAATATGTGTCCCTGCCGTAAATAAGCATCTGAAAGAGTTGAAAACAACTATGTCGGAATCCCAATATGGTTATAGAAACGGTACTCTGCGACATAAACCACTTAATTATCTTATATTTATCGCTATCCTCTCACCAATTCCAAAGTTCCAAGCGACTGGAAAAAGGCAACAGTGACTGCTGTATATCAGAAGTGTAAAAGAAGGAACCCGTAAAATTACAGACGAGTAAGCACGGTTTTAGAAAGGCTCACCAGTGCGAATTTTTTTTCCTTTATTGTAATTTCATGCCTCGTAAGACGCGGGCCGGCAGCTGCCAACCCCTGTGCGAAACTCAGTTTGCCCTTTTCTCACATGATATACGGCGAATTAAGGATGGAGAGCAACAAGTGGATTCTATATTTCTGAGCCGTGGCGCGGCTGGCGCGCGTGTTCTCGCAATTAGAATGGCATCGCCATGGACCCGTGCCTCGCACGCGTAAAGTTAACCGGTATATTTTTGTAGCGGTAGATGCCTTTTCACGTTTTTCGTGGTTGTTCCCCACTCGCAGAGTAACAGCCCACATTACCTTACAGCAGTTATCAAGGGTTTTTTCTTGGTTCGGTCCTCCTAAGAGCATGGTGAGTGATAATGCTCCGGGGATTGTAGCCCGTTCAATTAAAGCATTTACTTTTAGACATGGAATTAAGCAAATCACCACGACAGCTTATTATCAGGAGGCATCATTTGCCGAACAGGTAAATCGCAAACTTAAATCAGACTGATTATCTATCATGTCCGTTCTCCCGCTATTTAGGATGTTACTTTACCGTGGTTAAACCAAGCCTTTAATATGGCTAAACACGAGGCTACCTGCGCCACTCCAGCCAGCCTGATGTTGGCTTATAGCCCCAATTCTCCTCTATCTCATCTGTGCAGTATTAACGATCTTCTTCCCGTGCAGATTAACTCCGGTACCTTACGTGACAATTGGAAACAGGCCAGGAATAATATTTGGGTAGCGTATTTGCAGCAAGCTCGGCGATGTACTAAAGGGAGAAGCCCGTTCCGCGGAAAAGTCAGGGACCTTGTGTACATCAAAAATTTTGTTGGGAGATTCGCCAATGATGTCAAGGGAAAACTAAGACGTCGATATCGGGGACCGTGTCGCATCCAAAGAATTTTTGGCCCGGTTAATCTGGAGGTCAAAAATGTTTTCGGGAAATACTATCAGGTGCACCTTAGTCAAGATATAACCTGGCGTTCGCTGCCCAACTTCGAGGTTTCATGTTAATTGTTTTTAAGAATCAACAAATGACTCTGTGTATGTTGCACGTAGCTGAAACTGACTTGATCACAGGGGTCGTGTCCTGACAGGGTTCACAGTGGCCCTTTTTACTACGGCAGATCCGGCTATCCTCCTGCACTACATTTATCTCGCTTACATCGTTACTACGTTTGTTGAGTGGAATTAGGGCTTAATGTAATCACCTTAGATGTTGAAGTTAAGTATCTCCCTTACCAGGGCGAGAACCTTCGTGGATATAGTCGTATTCTCATCTGTAAAGATTGGTAGTGTTATTCATTTGTTCTCGTCACATGTATGATTAATTATCTTGTTATATTTAATGTCAGTAAAATGTAAGTGTTAGCGAGGTCCGAATTGGGACGTTCTATTCTCTTCTTGTGGAAACAGATTTAAGTGATTTTATTCGTTTTTTAAGCAGCCTTTAGATGCGTACATTTTACCTCCATGTTTGGTGTTTTTATGGCTTCCACGTAATTAAAATTACAATAAGGGTAAATTTGGCAACGGAGGGTTTCGTGTATTTATTAGTTGCTAATTGGATCCTAAGTTAAGTGCAGGAACACTACCAATTGATTTATAACTGCACACAACCGACCATATATCTCCAATTTAGTATAATCAAAATAAACAATTTTGTGTATAATAATTACTTACAGTACGATGAAAACCTCCGACTAACACTTATTACCCAAGGTAGGTGCTGGTATCGAAATGCACCTTCAGTAATACATAGTTTGAGTGTATTCACTTATTGGAAGGGTTTCTTCTTCACATTCCCTTTCCACATAGCTCTGTTTACACGCCTCTATAACTTCTGCAACTAAAGAAGGGCATATAAATACACACATAACTGACACAGATTTAAGCAGAATAAAACAGTACCTTAGTATGGCGCACGTGGCTTCATTTGCTTTACACGTGGGATACCTTCACCATTCAATAATTCCGAAATATATTCAACAACGCGTGAGAGCAAGACGTCGCCATGGTATCAGCTATTTACTTCACATAATTTCCTGCTCAGGCACAAGGCAGACGAAGCGTTTTCACATGCAACTGCTGCGAGCATTACACATTTCCTCCGCCACGCCATAGACACATGTCAATTTCAATGGCCAGTAGCAAGAACCTATACATGCCCCCACAGCAAAAAAGCCCCAAAACACAACAGTGCACCACCGTGATATCGAACCCGAGGTCCCATCAAGTCACTGCCGGGATCTCTCGCTGACCCTGCCCATAGCGTACAGGCGTCGTACTACAGGCCTCACGGTAAATGTCAACAACCCACCTCCGACCCTGCGAACATCCACTCCGCTGTCTCTTTTCTCTCTCCGTTAACCACCCGACAACCGGCTTGAATCGCGGAAGGCAAAGATGGTGACCCTAGAATTGATGGCAGTGATGCCGTTCTTAGTGCGAGATCACTGGCGGCAGCCGCGCTACGGCTCATCCTCCCTCCCTTAAACCAGAAGCCCCCCTTCAAGAGGAAGGGCAGAAACAGGGTAATAAAGGAACATCTCACACTAACCTAATGTTAGGGACGCAGACAACCGTCCAAGGTTGGACCACGATATATCATCCAGGGTGGAGCATCGATAAACAACCTAGAAGTTGGGCAACGAACTCCAGGTTATATCTTAACTTGAGCAAGGGGCATCCTATACAATTTCCCAGAAGCGATCTCTTTGACCCCCAGATTAACCGGGCCTACGAACTCCAGGTTATATCTTAACTTGACCAAGGTGCACCTGATACAATTTCCCAGAACCGATCTCTTTGACCTCCAGATTAAACGGGCCTAACATTCTTTGCATGCGACAAGGTTGGCCGGCAGTGGTGGCCGAGCGGTTCTAGGCGCTACAATCTGAAACTGCGCGACCACTACGGTCGCACGTTTGAATCCTCCCCAGGGCATGGATGTGTGTGATGTCCTTAGGTTAGTTAGGATTAAGTAGTTCTAAGTTCTAGGGGACTGATGACCTCAGAAGTTAAGTCCCATAGTGCTGAGAGCCATTTGAGTGACAAGGTCCCTGATATCGAGGTCTTAGTTTTCCCTTGACATCATTGCCGATTCTCCCAACAAAACTTCTGGTGTACACAAGGTCCACGACTTTGCCGCGTAACGGGCGCCTCCCTTTATTATAGCGCCGAGCTTGGTACAAATACGCTAACCGAATATTATTCCTGGCCCGCTTCCAATTGTCACATAAGGTGGCGGGGTTAATCTCCACGGGAAGAAGATCGTTAATACTGCACAGATGAGATAGAGGAGCATTGGGGGTATAAGACAACATCAGGCTGGATGGAGTAGCTCAGGTAGCCTCATGTCTAGCCATATGAAAGGCCTGGTTTAGCCACGGTAAAGTAACATCCCGACTAGCGGGAAAACGGGCATGTTATATAATCAGGGCTGATTTAAGATTCCGATTTACCCGTTCGGCAAACGATACCTTCTGATAATAAGCTGTCGTGGTGATTTGCTTAATTCCATGTCTAAAACTGTACATAAGTGCAAGCCCCAAAAACATTGCTGGCGCAGTAGCGAGTAAGAACGCAGATCTTTGCTCTGTTTCTCGATGGGCACAGAACCTAGGTCTGAAACTAAACCCCAAGAAATCCCAGCTCATACTTATATCTCATCCAAAGTTAATCAGCTGGTACTTTCGCGAAACAGTCCCTAAAATGCTCCTCAATGGTACCCAACTACCATACCAAAAAACAGTAAAAGACCTTGGAATAATCTTGGATGAACACCTAAACTGGGAAGAACAAACAGTCACAGCTTGCCGGAAATCGCTCTCCTCCCTACATGCAATTCAAAAATTTAGAAAAATATTTCCAACCCATGTTAAACAAAAATTAGTCCAAACACTAGTCTTGCCTAATCTTTATTACTGCGATGCAGTTCAACACGGCACAAATAGTGAAAATTCTAGATGCCTCGAGCTAGTGATGAATGCTAGCGTTAGATACGTGTGCAATATTCGGTTGTATGATCATATCAGTCCTTCATACTCCCAGCTAAGTTGGATACGCTCACATAAGGCACGCGATCTCCACACGATGTGCTTACTTCATCGATTTCTTAGCCACTGGTGCCCCAAAATACTTATCTTCTCACATTAAACACCTATCATCATTCCACAATCGCAACACCAGATCGGATACGTCTATCATCTTGGCTGTACCTTTACATAACACAAAATCTTTCTCCGTGTCATTCTCCATCTCAGCCATACGACTATGGAACGCGCTCCCCTGTGATCTGCGTCTTATCCAGAACTACTCAACATTCAAGAGGGAACTCAAAACTTACATATTAGGGACGGTATAGCCACCATTCTTGTGCCCCACCCATCTCTTTCTTTCTCCTCTCCATCACAGCTTCGAATTTTACCGTTCTATTTCTCTTCCTCTAACCTATCTACCTCTTATATATCTCTTTCACCCCATTCTATCGTCTTATGTCTCTGCTCGATGAGAATAACTCACAAGCTGCAAGAACATAACGAGAAAATTCCCAACTAACAATGGGACTGACATTCACAAAAGAAAAGTATGTTTACTTTCATATACATGGTCATTATTATTATTATTATTATTATTATTATTACTATTATTATTATTATTATTATTATTAATATTGATTGTTATAATTATTTTTATTGTTATAATTATCATTGTACTACTGTTATAATATCTATTTTTTTCTTTAACATCAATACTGCATAATAGGCTATATGTCCTTAATGTTATGTAGAAACTGTAACTCGTTCAATCTGAGTATGCCTGGTTAGGTGTAAGAGAGGGCCTGAAGGCCCTAATCTTGCCAGGTAAAATAAATGCATAAATAAATAAATAAATAAATAAATAAATAAAACAAAAGGCTTTAAAGGAACAGGCTACAAACCCCGGAGCATTATCACTCACCATACTCTTAGGAGGACCGAACCAGGAAAAAACCGTGGATAACTGCTGTATGGTAATGTGGGCGGTGACTCCGCGAGTGAGGAACAACCACGAAAAACGTGAAAAGGCGTCCACTACTACAAAAATATACCGGTTACCTTTACGCGTGCGCAGCAAGGTTCCAATGTAATCAATAAATATTTTGTCGAGGGGATATTGCTACCTCTCAGCTTGGAGAAATCCTTTCCGTTTTGCAGAATCCGGTTTAGACCTTTTACGCGTTTCGCATTGCTTAACTAATCGCCGCACATCACGATACAGCGTGGGCCAGTACAAGGACTCGTGAATACGCTGTAGGATTTTGTAAATAACTAAATGGCCGCCTAAAACACAATTATGGAAGTAATGGATAACCCCCGGAATCAATTCAGAAGGAAGGCATATCCTTAGTTGGTGATCTGTCCCTATTTCCTTACATAAAACACTTTGCCTCATACAATAGCCCTTCACGTTCCTGACTGCAATTTATTTTGAAGGGGTCCCAACTGAGGTCCGGAGATTGCCTTTCTCTTAAATCCGGAACCAACTCCGTGACTTCCGTCAGGATGGCATTTATTTCGTGATAGACTTCAGTCTGACCATCATAGTTCCGTACTTCATTCTTGAACATTCGGCTTAAGGCGTCGGTGACAGTAATATCCATACCCCTAATATGCTTAACTTGAAAACGAAAGGCTGATATCCGTACTGCCCAACGCGCGATTCGTCCGATTTTGCGAGGCCTGCTGGCAAGCACCCAGCTAAGAGTCTAATTGACAGTCTCCAAGATAAAAGGCTTATGCTCAAGATAGAAGGCGAACTTTTCTAACGCAAATTGGACGGCTAATGCCTCACATTTATAGATGGAATAATTGCGTTCAGCCCCAGACAATCGCCACGAAGCATAAGCAATCGGTCGTCTTTCTCGCTGGTGATCTTGGAAAAGAATAGCAGCGACACCGTCATGAGAGGCATACGTTTGAACCACAAAGATCTGCTTAAAATGCGGAGCCGCCAATACAGGGGGATTTGTAATGGCAGACTTTCTAAGTTCAAAGGAGTTTTGCTGATCCGCCCCACCATCTGGATTCAACCTTTTTGCTACGCAAGACGTTTAACGGGGTTGCCAATTCGGTGAAGTTAGTAACAAATTTCCGAAAAAAATGGGTCATTCCAATAAAATGGGAAATTTCTTTCTTATCACGAGGACAAGGAAAGTCCCTCAAAGCCTTGTTCGCTCTTGATCAATTTTAAGCCCTTGGGCAGAAATGAGATGCCCCAAAAATGAAATCTCCAGTTTACACAGGGTGATCTTGGAAGGCTTAACAGTACGGACGGCGGAGCGCAACCTCCCAAAAACATGATCCAGATGAGTTAGATGATCGGAGAAAGAAGAGCTATAAATCACCACGTCGTCGAGGTAGTTATATACAAATGAATTTTAAATTGCCAAGTGCGGCGTCTATAAGACAAGATAGTACAGCAGCTCCAGTTGCCAATCCAAAAGGTAGCGGACTGTATTCGTATCAATTCCAATCAGTACAAAAGGATTTGATTAGTTTACATGATACGGCCAAGGGTATCTGGTACTAAACTTGATTTAGGTCCAAGACGGTAAACACGGTAAACCGCGGAACCAAGTAAAACAAAATGGCTCTGAGCACTACGGGACACAACTTCTGAGGTCATCAGCGCTCTAGAAGTTAGAACTACTTAAACCTAACTAACCTAGGGACATCACACACATCAATGCCAGAGGCAGGATTCGAACCTGCGACCGTAGCGTTCGCGCGGTTCCAGACTGTAGTGCCTAGAACCTCTAGGCCACTCCGGCAGGCCCAAGTAAAACAATTATGTAAATCGGGTAATGGAACAGATTCCAACATAACCTTTTTATTGAGGGGCCGATAATCAATAACTGCCCCGAAATCCTCCCTTTGCTCTTTAGGGACTAAAAACATAGGTGACGCATAGGGAGAAGTAGAAGTCGAATAACACCCTGCTTTAACATCTGCTCAATCTTTTCCCTTAAAATCTTCATTTTGGGCGGGGAAATCATGTATGGCGCATGTGGGACCGCGATATCATCAGTTAACACAATGTTGTACTCGATCGTATTAGTAACCCCCAAGTCATCAGACAACGCATCAGGGTAACGTCGAATAATCGGTTCAATCTGCTCCACCTGCTCCGAGCTAAGATGACTAACGTCCACAGCAAGGTCTCCCTTGCCCACTAAATATACAACTGTAAAACGCTTACAAGAACAAAGGGAAATTTTATCAGCATGAGAAAATTTAAAGTGATAGGCTCCACCCACATAATCAAAATTAAGCCCAGTATACTGCATGAAATCGCAGCCAAGCACTAAAGGGGTATTTAAATTTCTAGCGATAAGAAAAAACATCGGCCAAGAAAATCTACCAATCGAAATATTACCGCGAACTTCCCCAATTAGAGGTAGCTCACGCACATCGGCGACACGACATATCATACTGCGGGGTCGTGGAAGGGATAACCTACACAAATGCTGATACTCAAGGTACCATTGATAATCAAGGAACGAAAGCGTACTTCCCGAGTCAAGTAAGGGACAAACGGGTTCTTTACCTAATGAGGCACAAACAAAAGGAGGAGTAAGGTCAGACGCGACAATCTTATAAGAATAAGGAGTATAATTGACTTTTCTGGAGACTAGAAATCTACTCTCTAGGAATAGGCATGGGTTTCGAAAAAGACGATCGTGTGAAACCCAGCTCGCGCTATTCGTCCACGAGACTCAGAGGGCCATAGACACGGGTTCTCAGGTAGATGCCGTGATTCTTGACTTCCGCAAGGCGTTCGATACAGTTCCAAACAGTCGTTTAATGAACAAAGTATGAGCATATGTATTATCATACCAATTGTGTGATTGGATTGAAGAGTTCCTAGATAACACAACACAGCGTTTCATTCTGAATGGAGACAAGTCTTCCGAAGTAAGAGTGGTTTCAGGTGTGCCGTAGGGGAGTGTCGTAGGACCGTTGCTATTTACAGTATATATAAATGATCTTGTGGATGACATCGGAAGTTCGCTGAGGCATTTTGCGGATGATGCTGTGGTGTATCGAGAGGTTGTAACAATGGAAAATTGTACTGAAATGCAGGAGGAACTGCAGTGAATTGACGCACGGTGCAGGGAATGGCAATTGAATCTCAATGTAGACAAGTGTAATATGATGCGAATTCATAGATACAAAGATCGCTTATCATTTAGCTATAATATAGCAGGTCAGCCACTGGAAGCAGTTAATTCCGTAAATTATCTGAGAGTACGCATTAGGAGTGATTTAAAATGGAATGATCATATAAAGTTGATAGTCAGGAAAGCAGATACCAGACTGAGATTCATTGGAAGAATCCTACGGAAATGCAATCCGAAAACAAAGGAAGTAGGTTACACTACGCTTGTTCGCCCACTGCTTGAATACTGCTCACCAGTGTGGGATCCGTACCAGATAGGGTTGATAGAGAATATCCAACGGAGAGCAGCGCGCTTCGTTACAGGATCATTTAGTAATCGCGAAAGCGTTACGGAGAAGATAGATAAACTCCAGTGGAAGACTCTGCAAGAGAGACGCTCAGTAGCTCGGTACGGGCTTTTGTTAAAGTTTCGAGAACATACCTTCACCGAGGAGTCAAGCAGTATATTGCTCCCTACTACGTATATCTCGCGAAGAGACCATGAGGATAAAATCAGAGAGATTAGAGCCCACACAGAAGCATACCGACAATCCTTCTTTCCACGAACAATACGAGACTGGAATAGAAGGGAGAACCGATAGAGGTACTCAAGGTACCCTCCGCCACACACCGTCAAGTGGCTTGCGGAGTATGGATGTAGATGTATATGTAATGTAGAAGACCTAACCTCGCGGTTACATTTACGTATCGCCTTCTGGCGTCAGCTGTTTGGCCGTGGCCCTCAAGGTCGCGGGCACTCACGCACTGAATGATCACTGGCTCTACAACGAAAGCACCGACGAACTATCGCTTCCCTTTGTTCTGTCACGGGATCAGAAGTCACAACAGCATTTTTACCCTTTTGATTAATAACCAAATGAGATCCCAATAGTGAATGCCTAACTGACGGTTGTTCTTGTCGCGTGACCGAACGCTGCTCATCCGCAAAAGAAATGGCGGTTGCGCCATCAACAAGCTGTTGAAACTGTCTTATTGAAGTAGGTCGTTCACGAAATAAGAGGTGGGACCGATCCAGAGGTCGCATGCCTTCAACTATATGATTCAATACATCGATTTCCTTCACTTGTGTGTCTAGTGCGCGCGATCGAGGTATTGTGCCAATGTTTCATTATGCTCTTGGACCTTCCAATAAAAATCTCGCTCTAATTGCACGTGCATGCGAGCAGAAAGCTTGTGCTTAATTATCCGTTGTCGGAGCTGATCTGTAGATGCCTGATCCTGTAAAATCCCCGCCAACATTTGAATTTATACATTTCCGGAAGGTATCTGACACGACGTCGCATTGTACACTGTTAACTGTAACACGACACCCTATAATAAAGGGAAAAGACACTTTATTCAGTCTTAAACATGTGACCGAAAACGCACAGCAGGAGGCAAAGACGGGGTCATATTCGTGTTGACAGCTGAAATCAGCTTGATGGGAGCACGTGGAGGGCCGGTTTTATGCTATGGTCCACAGATGGGGCAGCCTCTGTACTTCCACCGGTCGCTAAAATGACCACGTGACCGGAAAAATGCTTCCGTTCGGAAGCACAAAGGCTGCTTGTTTCTGATGGCCGCTTATCGCGTCCAGTGCAAAATTAAAGCTTACACCAAAATTAATAAATATTGCACCATATTTGTCACTGAAGTATCAGTAGGCTCATTTGAAGCGGAATAGATGGACGATTACTTGTGTGAAGACGCGCATTCGATATCAGCATTAGTGTATAAACTATTGTAAGTTAATTGTTATAACTTATTTCTGAATTGTAAAAGGGCATATCTCGGCAACGCATTATCCGACGGCAACAAACGAGGTATCTACGGATATATCTCGTAGAACTCTATCGGACTGTGACAGTAGATTTACTGAAATTATCACATATTTAAATGAGAAACCGAAAAGTGGATTTCACACAATTAAAAACAGTTTCTCTTACTAAATAAAAACAGAAACATTAAAAATAGCGGCAGTGCTGTAACTTCAGATATATAGGAAATTATTTAATGTATAATTTAAATTGTTTGTTAGTACTTACGCTTTTAAGCCCTAAAACGGAGGAAAACCGTAGAAATTATTGTTTATAAATAAATTGGGGCATATAAAAGGAAACTGAAATCAGTACAATATTTCTTGAAAAATTTCTTTGTGATCTGATGTATCATATGCGTATAAAAGGTCAAAATTAATATCCGCGTTCGGTAGTATAACTGACTTCAGTGCTGCTTAACCGATGTTTCCTGAATGAACAGCGGCAATTTGGAGGGGAATCTAGGTTCGCACGCAGCTGTTGACGGTCAGGCTGTGTTAGTCTCTATTAGGAAAAAGTTTTATTTGATGAGAGGTGAAATAGCCGCTAGTTCGCGTGTGTGAATTGTTCAGAGTTCCTACTTTGAGATAGACATTTTTCGGCATCTAATGAACTTGTTACTTTCCGGATTGCGTGTGATACAAGCCGCATTTATAAGATTTCAGCGTGTAGCCGTAGTGAAATTCATACTTTGATATACTGTGGAACTTTAACGGTTTTCTAAAGATAACTCAAGCAATTAATCGTGTTTTATTAAGCCCCCTCCAAGACCTTAAGAAACTCTGTCAGATTCTGATATTAAATTATTCTGAACTGTGACTTTCGATTTTTCTATGATACTATTTGAAATAATCTAGAATTTGTGAAACTTTAAAATATACCTGCGTGCGTAAGTGATTTTTGAATAGGAAATCCCGTCTCCATATAGGTTGATATTGCGCCCTATTCTTGAGTACCACAGAGTGTCTGGGATCCGTACCAAATTGGATGAATGGAAGACATCGAAGTAATTCAGAGGTGGGCTGCTAGATTAGTTACCGGTATGTCAGAACAACACTCAGGTGTTACGGAGATGCTTCGGGAAGTCAAAAGCTATTCCCTGGAAGGAAGTTACTACTGAGATAATTTAGAGAACCGGCATTTGACGCTGACTACCGCATGATTCTACTGCCGTCAACATGTTGTTGTTGTCTTCAGTCCTGAGACTGGTTTGATGCAGCTCGCCATGCTACTCTATCCTGTGCAAGCTTCTTCATCTCCCAGTACTTACTGCAACCTACATCCTTCTTAACCTGCTTAGTGTATTCATCTCTTGGTCTCCCTCAACGATTTTTACCCTCCACGCTGTCCTCCAATGGTAAATTTGTGATCCCTTGACGCCTCAGAACATGTCCTAACAACCGGTCCCTTCTGCTTGTCAAGTTGTGCCACAAACTCCTCTTCTCCCCCATTCTATTCAATACCTCCTCAATAGTTATGTGATCCTCCCATCAAATCTTCAGCATTCTTCTGTAGCACCACATTTCGAAAGCTTCTATTCTCTTCTTGTCCAAACTATTTATCGTCCATGTTTCACTTCCATACATGGCTACACTCCATACAAATAGAATGAGATTTTCACTCTGCAGCGGAGTGTGCGCTGATATGAAACTTCCCGGCAGATTAAAACTGTGTACCCGACCGAGACTCGAACTCGGGACCTTTGCCTTTCGCGGGAAAGTGCTCTACCATCTGAGCTACCGAAGCACGACTCACGCCCGGTACTCACAGCTTTACTGCCGCCAGTACCTCGTCTCCTACCTTCCAAACTTTACAGAAGCTCTCCTGCGAACCTTGCAGAACTACCACTCCTGAAAAAAAGGTACTGCGGAGACATGGTTTAGCCACAGCCCGGGGTATGTTTCCAGAATGAGATTTTCAATCTGCAGCGGAGTATGCGCTGATATGAAACTTTCTGGCAGTTTAAAACTGTGTGCCCGACCGAGACTCGCTTTACTTCTGCCAGTATCCGTCTCCTACCTTCCAAACTTTACAGAAGCTCTCCTGCGAAGAGAGCTTCTTTAAAGTTTGGAAGGTAGGAGACGGATACTGGCAGAAGTAAAGCTGTTAGTACCGGGCGTGAGTCGTGCTTCGGTAGCTCAGATGGTAGAGCACTTGCCCGCGAAAGGCAAAGGTCCCGAGTTCGAGTCTCGGTCGGGCACACAGTTTTAATCTGCCAGGAAGTTTCAAATCAGTAGCAGTTTGCAGTGTACGCGCTTGAGCATTGTCCTGCAAAATGATGGTCAGGTCCTGCAGGAAGTGTCATCACTTCTGTCTCTATGATGTTTATTTTTGGAACAAAACCTACGACCAGCTTAGAGACAAAAGCAGCACATTTTCATTCGAATTCTCGAATATTTTCTTTGTGTTCTTTGCTGAAGGAATTTCGAATAACCTTATTTAGAATTCCGCGTTTGTGGCTCTGTCATCCGTAACAATACGATCGCCATCGTGCAGTGAACGTATTGTGTCTTGTTGCTGGTGCACGTTACATACGACCAGTATCTCATTGGATTTTCTGCCAGATTTACAGACAGTTTCGTTGTGGAAATTATTAAAAGCATCTCGTATCTATTTTGTTCTAGCTGTAAGTAAATAGTTGCCACAACTAAAGTTCCAACACTCGTATATGGCAGTTATATGACCTGTATGTAAACATTTGGCACTTGGTACTACGTACGACAGGAAAGCTTTCACGAACTTGTCAAATACGTGCTACGCAGTGTTTTCTACAGTACTGGATTCCAAACATGGGTCAACATTTTATTTAGCAAGTGGTCAGAATGTTTTGGCTCATCTTCGTACTTGTATGGCTTTTTACACTGGTTGTATTCGTCTGTGTGTTTTATACAGAGCTCGTCTCGTGTTTTTTTTTCGGGTTAAATTTTGGAGTGGGACGTATTTAAATGATTATCGGCGACATGGCTGCTGTTCCTGATTGACTTGAAGGTCGGTAATATAGAATATAACTTCCAAATGCCACTGAGCCTATAAGGTATGGAACAGAAGTTCGAACTGGAAAAAGGGTGGGGAAAGAAATCGGACATGTCATTTATAAGGAGACCATCGAGGAATTCGTTTTAAAAGATTTTGGTACACCACAGGAAATGTAAATCCGCATGGCCGGAAGACTGTTTGAACCGTGCTTCTCTCGCTGGCAAGCCAACTATCTCATCCAATGCGCCACTTTGCTCGGTACTGACTTAATGTCGCTCTTTTACGAATTTCAAGCATTATTATTTTAAATTTTTCTCATTCTCAATAATTATTACGCCGCGCAGTGATTTCTTGCTCGTTACGGGATGCAATAGCCCGCCACGGATATTTATTGCGGTTGGTACCAAAATGCCCTGACGGAAATGGAAAGACTTTGTAACGGGACATCCTACACTAGCATTAATTTCCGTGAACAGTAGTTGTCGATACCAGTGTTATTTTTCGAATTTTGCACAGGTCAGTATTATCTGAGTTCCTTTTCTGAAAACTTTCATATAATTTTATACACGGTATGTTATGTTTCAAGCAAAAATTTATGAAAATGGATTACTTTATAAAATGTTTTGGTCTAGATGTTATAATCGGTAAGTACTACTTCTGAATGTACAGTTTAAATTATTTTTTTTAGGAATATTGGAACTATTAACTACTGGGACACTTAAAATTTCTATTATTAATTACAGAATGCTGTACTGGACGCTATGTTTACTTATGGAGCCATTTATGAAATAATGATCGAAGTTAAAGATAGTAGAAATTAATTTGTTAAGAAAAATTCTAAACCCTTTGGAATATGGTTATTTCCGCAGTGTGTGTGAGTCGTAATCATGCCTCTGATGGTCGGACGTATTTTTGTATTTTTGTACGGACAATGTAATTTCGGCTCTGTTAATGTGAAAAATCAAAAGATATACCAAAATGTAGGAAAATATAATTAAGGTAAAAGAAAATTCTGCAACAACAATCTTCAAATTTATTTCGTTCAGTTCAACCGGGAGGACCTAAAATGTGAGACTAAAATCTTCAAGAATCTAAAACCTAGACAGGAAGAACTGGAGCCAACTCAACATGACAAGCTAAGAAAACTACAAAGTTTATTGTAATCTTCGCTCCTCTCAAATCTACATAAACGACTTTAATATGAACAATAGATTGTAGTAGAGAGGAGGTGAAGGATTAAAAGTTACACCACGAGGCACCAGTCCATTACTTATTAAACTATGTGGAGACGTTCTTCATGTGACAGGTTTTAAATGGTTAAAGTTTCATTACATTCGGATCCTATGTCCATCGGCGGTGTGCCTCCAGGGCGCAGGTTCGAATGATTCAAATGGCTCTGAGCACTATGGGGCTTTAAAATCTGTGGTCATCAGTCCCCTAGAACTTAGAACTACTTAAACCTAACTAACCTAAGGACATCACACACCTCCATGCCCGAGGCAGGATTCGAAACTGCGACCGTAGCGGTCACGCGGTTCCAGACTGAAGCGCCTAGAACCGCACGGCCACACCGGCCGGCTAGGGCACTCTTTGATTCGTTATGGCATAGAAGTAATCAGCCTCTGAATGTCATCATGAAGAATTTCTTGCCATGCCTGGAACATATGTTGCATCAGTTTGTAAGGAATGTTGACGGTAGACTGGAATGGAAGTATACCTCTCCCCATCACATCTGAGATATAGGCTATGGCCGGCCGAAGTGGCTGAGCGGTTCTAGGCGCTACAGTCTGGAACCGCGCGGCTGCTGCTGGCGCAGGTTCGAACCCTGCCTCGGGCATGGATGTGTGTGATGTCCTTAGGTTAGTTAGGTTTAAGTAGTTCTAAGTTCTAGGGGACTGCTGACCTCAGCAGTTAAGTCTCATAGTGCTCAGAGCCATTTGAACCAGCATAGGCTATGGGTGACAAATCAAAGGATTGGGCAGGCCAACCAACCAGGAGCAATATATTCCAACTAACCAGGATCAGTATATTCGGTATAAACTGCAATTTGTGGCTCTGCATCGTTCTACTGGAATTTGTCAGTAGGTGCCTGTTCAAGGCGAGCATTCAGCCTTCCTTCAACAGATTACCAAAACAACCGTCTTCTCCTATGGAGTAGCTCCCACAACATGAGTCTGGGAATTGCAAGACATATTGGTCTCGAGAAGCGCTGTTTTCCGTGACCCTCCAGAGGGTGTTCTAAGGGCACTCAGGCGTCCTTCTGACCTCTAAAAACAGAATAGAAAGACATTCCTTAACACCACATAATGCCACTCAGTGTCCCAGGTAACTCTACATCATGCAAGTCTCTGTGCACTGTGGTATGGTACCAGTTGTATATTACGTCCTTCCAAAATGACTACACCAAGATTCCTCAACTGGACCTGGCATCTGGCGAACGGAAAAATGACTACAACTTAAATTCAGACGGAAGCTGCAGGCATATTCTCACATCGAACCGTCGAGAAGACTTTACTGGTAGCTGTGTTGAGCTCTGGAGCTGCTAACCTGGGTCCATAACTTCACCAAACGTTGCAGTCATTTCATTACAGCCAGCTAGCTGTGCGATCTACATCTACATCAACACTCCGCAAGTGAGGCGCAGGATACTTCTGGTACTGCTAGCTGATCGCCCCATCCCTGCTCCACTTGCGAACGGCACTTGGGAAGACCTATAGTTGCTAAACCTGTAAATTAGCTTAATTTCTCGAATTTTCTCGCCTTGCTCATTACGCGAGGTATCTATGAGAGACAGTAGTAAGTCATCTCATGTAGGCTTTCACGGCCGGAGTCTTCATCAGTAAACACTTCCGGGCTAAATTGCAGTGGTCGATCTGTAGAACTTCTTCTCCCTGACGTTTCTTTCTCAACTACGCAGAACATCTTCCGAGGTGAGTCGACTTGAAGTCTTCACGTGACATTTGCGTAACAATAAAAGCTTTCTTTCTTCTTGATTTTGTAATTATGGAGCACCAATCAGCAGGAGCATAAACTGTTTTACCTCCTGCATAGGATTCTATAGAGCCAGAATCTGAATCGTTAGGGAGATAGGAGTGGCCACTAACCATAAATTTATGGTCCATAATGTCGATGTTAACACTGGTGTGAAGCAGTTTCACGAGACACAATGCAAATTTCAAATTCCTATTTTGCCCCATACAAGTGTCACTATACATGACAACATGTTTTGAAGCTGAAGCTCTTGGAGTAATATGTTTTGTAACACAAGAACCTATTTCTTGTGACCCACGTGAGGCCATTGTCTCATCCCATGTGTACATAAAGCCAATATCAGTTGACAGCTCATGACAGCCAAGATTGTATGAGTATATGTTTCTTTTATAATAGGCCACAGAAGTTGTCAGTTTGGGGAATGGTAGAGCTTTCTGCAAGGCAAAAGTGAAGGAAAAATACAATTTATCTTTCTGTGACTTTTCTTTATCTAATTTCACGGATGTTCTAGCAGCCTCCGCCTTTCGAAGATGAAGTTCGTGTTGTACTTCCACGTCCTTTCTTTCTATTGCGTCTTCTAAAGGAGACATCTGTGTTTTGTGCTTGTCACACTTCACACAGGTGTCTTTACGTGGAGCACGAAAGTGCAAGTTGAAGTAATGACTGAAACATCTGCGACAAATGGGCTCTTTAACAGGTAAGATTTTTTTCTCTTTGCAGTATTCTTTGTATAAGTTATACATAAGACGTACATTAAGGTTAGGGGATAAATATTTTCTGTTTGGATTTTGAGCTCTTGTATAATGAGACTGGTATAAGCGGAATGATGAAATATGCTTCCTGACAATATCCATTCTTTCATCAGAGATTTTGTTCACGGGGATCCCACTTTCCTCGTTTGTCCGATCCTGGTTGCTATCCCATTTTCAACTTTTTTGAAGCTCTGGTCATCCGCCCATCTGATATTTGGAATGTTTAAAGGAAATATTTTTTGCACACTTTAACACTAGTTCCATCAACTTGAATATAAAACTGATTGCTGAATGACTTTGGCTATCTTGACCCACCTGTAGGACGCCTGTGTTGAGGACTTATTTGCTTAATTAACCCACATAGAAAAGCATTCTGACAGGAAAAAGAACCTAAATTCCAAAATGTTTCGAATTAACTTCTGCGTGCACTTCTGATATCTTATCTATACATTTTAATCTGCAGTTACAATTTATGTGTGAGAACGTCTTTTCAGGAACCTTTCTCCCTTCCTTAGTTTCATATGCCTGACCCAAATTTCTTTTTTCTTTCTTTCCTGCTTCGTACTCCCCCTTTTTTGCCTATTTCTACTTCGATTTGGTAATTCATGTTGTGTTATTTCCACTTCTTCCTCTAGAACCAAACAAACACGCATAATTATTTTCCGAATGTTATGCTACGACTTTTTGAGGTTGTGTATCAAGACTATTATTATTTTTACGAATTGTTTTGCAGAAATTATGCTACATCGTTTAGCTCGCGCACCACGTTTGCTATTTATAGGCCAGTCATTGTTAAACTTCAAAGACATGATAATGTGTTACTAACGTAATCGGCCAAATAATGGACAACGTGAGTTTAACTTACCTGAAGAACCAAACATTTCAATCTCTGAAGGATCATAATCATCACTAGATCCTGCATTTTCCAATATACTGGGTTCACTACTTGTGTCTTCATCAAATTGAGGATCCATCTTCACCAAAACACGTAAACTACACAGTACGAAAGCACACCTTAGAAGCACTTAGAGGAATAATGGCGTAAGTCAGACTTGCACCGCAATGCCTGTAAACAAAGCGGCCGTTTCATTCACAAGTGAAACTGCTAACGCCATCTATGGGGGTAAGAACAATAATGTGAGTTACACCATTCTTCCATTCAACAGAACTATATTTCAAAATTTTACTGCAGCACTTAAGTCAATAATTTTAAGAACGTGATTTACACCACTTCAGCTTTAACCCCGTCAATTATGTGCATCTGTTCTACGATCTTTCTTGGAAACTGGAATGACATGTGCTGCTCTCCCGTAGCTAGGTGTCCTTCGTTTCTCCGGCAAACTACGATAAACCACTGCTACATGTGGAGCGACTTCTTTCGCATAATATTTATAAAAACTTACAAGTATCCCATCTGGTCTTTACGTCTCTCGACTTAAAAAAAATTCTATTCCGTGATCTGTTATCTCGATAATACTATCTGTCTTCCGTGCCTTCGTGCCAAGGAATCGATCTTTCTCAAATTCTGTAATATGGCATGTTTTGTTACGATCTCCACTTGAAAAGACCAGAAACGAACGCCATTTTGCAATCACGCCGTTCTTAATCTATAGGAATGGCTATATTCTGTTCTGAAAACAGCCGGCCGCTGTGGTCGAGCGGTTCTAGGTGCTTCAGTCCGTAACCACGCAGTTGCTACGGTCGCAGGTTCGAGTGCTGCTTCGGGCATCGATGTCTGTGATGTCCTTAGGTTAGTTAGGTTTAAGGGAACTGATGACCTCAGATGTTAAGTCCCATAGTGCTCAGAGCCATTTGACCCATTGCACTTAAAACACAAGTAAATAGCTGATTTGTGGATGGAACTTTAATCATTATCCCAGGAATGGAAAAGCTGGAATATATTTTTGATAACGTTTGGTCAAGCTGGTCATTTTCCATCTGTATTCTCGCCCCGTGAAACGACAGGGGAAGCTTGCAACACAATCAGAGAGGAATATGTCAGGATATGTTTCTGAACTAATGCTGGAACATAGTGTCCTAAGAATGCAGTAACTTTCTCCATATTCTGCTGTGTTTATTCCCACAATTTATTAAAGAATGCTAATTAGATCTGAACAGTTCGGCCGTCCACATTTTGGTTTGTTTCGGTTCGCGTACAGTCGCGGGGAAGTCCATTTGAAGATTAAAAAAGAAGAAACGTACTCTACTCCGTCACTAATAGGGGCTGTAAACACTGATCTTCCTTTCTTGTCTTGCGTAATCTAAAGTAACTCTGAGTGAGTGACACATTTTAACTTCACATTAATATGACAACACATTTACTTTGTACGACGCTGAAAAAAGCGTGTTTGAATAACAATACAGAGCTTTTCTTGTAAATATAACTAATCTACTTAGTATTCACAGAATAGCTTGTGCCTCCCGGATAACGACTCCATTAAACTTTTGAACTCCGTGGTGAGCATCATTTCCGTTGGCAGATAGTCCGGAGTCGTCAATTAAAACTTTTTCTGTGCTTTCTCCGTGTGCAATGAAACCTCACAAGCTTCATTCATCTACATCTCCACGACTACCCTACTACACTTGGAGCTGGCAGATAGTTCATTGAACTGCATTCAGACTATTTCTCTATCGTTGCGCTATGTAATAGCGCGCGGGAAAGATGAAAACTTAAATCTTTCCCTTCTGACTCTGACTTCTCTCACTTTATTACGATGATCAACTCTACCTTCTTATATGTGAGTCAACAGGGCAATTTCGCTACTGGAGGAAATGATATGATTGAAATTTTGTGAAATTATTTCACAGCAGCAAAAGACGCCATTGTTTTAATAATGGCCTCCGCAACTCGCGTTTCCTATCAATGAAACTCTCTCACTCTTATTTCGCGAGAGTACAAATTGAGCTGTCCTTCATTGAACTTTTCCGATGTCCTCCGACAGTACTGTCTGGTAAGGTTTCCGTACAGCAGTACTCTAGTAGAGCACGGACAAGCGCACTGTAGGCAGTCTCTTTAGTAGACCTGTTGCGTCTTGTAAGTGCGCTGCCATTAAAGCGCAGTCATTGGATCGCCTTAATCTACAACATTATACATGCGATCGTCCCAATTTAAGTTGTTCGTAATTGTAGTATGTAGGTAATTGGATGAATTTACTGTTTGTAGATTTGCGACTTGTCTTGTGAGCGAAATTTAACACGTATATTGTCGTACTCGTGTCGATGACGTCACAATTTTCATTATTTACAATCAATTGTCACTTTTCGCACTATACGGATATCGTTTTGCTATTGGTTTTGATTTTCTAATGACATTACTAGAATGTAAATGAGTGTATCATCTGCAGACACTGTAAGAAGGCCGCTCAGATTGTCTCTTAACTCATTTATGTACAGTCCTGGAAATGGAAAAAAGAACACATTGATACCGGTGTGTCAGACCCACCATACTTGCTCCGGACACTGCGAGAGGGCTGTACAAGCAATGATCACACGCACGGCACAGCGGACACACCAGGAACCGCGGTGTTGGCCGTCGAATGGCGCTAGCTGCGCAGCGTTTGTGCACCGCCGCCGTCAGTGTCAGCCAGTTTGCCGTGGCATACGGAGCTCCATCGCAGTCTTTATCACTGGTAGCATGCCGCGACAGCGTGGACGTGAACCGTATGTGCAGTTGACGAACTTTGAGCGAGGGCGTATAGTGGGCATGCGGGAGGCCGGGTGGACGTACCGCCGAATTGCTCAACACGTGGGGCGTGAGGTCTCCACAGTACATCGATGTTGTCGCCAGTGGTCGGCGGAAGTTGCACGTGCCCGTCGACCTGGGACCGGACCGCAGCGACGCACGGATGCACGCCAAGACCGTAGGATCCTACGCAGTACCGTAGGGGACCGCACCTCCACTTCCCAGCAAATTAGGGACACTGTTGCTCCTGGGGTATCGGCGAGGACCATTCGCAACCGTCTCCATGAAGCTGGGCTACGGTCCCGCACACCGTTGGGCCGTCTTCCGCTCACGCCCGAACATTGTGCAGCCCGCCTCCAGTGGTGTCGCGACAGGCGTGAATGGAGGGACGAATGGAGACGTGTCGTCTTCAGCGATGAGAGTCGCTTCTGCCTTGGTGCCAATGATGGTCGTATGCGTGTTTGGCGCCGTGCAGGTGAGCGCCACAATCAGGACTGCATACGACCGAGGCACACAGGGCCAACACCCGGCATCATGGTGTGGGGAGCGATCTCCTACACTGGCCATACACCTCTGGTGATCGTCGAGGGGACACTGAATAGTGCACGGTACATCCAAACCGTCATCGAACCCATCGTTCTACCATTCCTAGACCGGCAAGGGAACTTGCTGTTCCAACAGGACAATGCACGTCCGCATGTATCCCGTGCCACCCAACGTGCTCTAGAAGGTGTAAGTCAACTACTCTGGCCAGCAAGGTCTCCGGATCTGTCCCCCATTGAGCATGTTTGGGACTGGATGAAGCGTCGTCTCACGCGGTCTGCACGTCCAGCACGAACGCTGGTCCAACTGAGGCGCCAGGTGGAAATGGCATGGCAAGCCGTTCCACAGGACTACATCCAGCATCTCTACGAACGTCTCCATGGGAGAATAGCAGCCTGCATTGCTGCTAAAGGTGGATATACACTGTACTAGTGCCGACATTGTGCATGCTCTGTTGCGTGTGTCTATGTGCCTGTGGTTCTGTCAGTGTGATCATGTGTTGTATCTGACCCCAGGAATGTGTCAATAAAGTTTCCCCTTCCTGGGACAATGAATTCACGGTGTTCTTATTTCAATTTCCAGGAGTGTAGATTAGGAACTGTAGAGGGCCTGTAACATTTCCTTGGGGACCTCCAGATATCACTTCAGTTTTAATCGATAACTTTCAGTTATTTTCTACGATTGTGGCCTTTCTGAGAGGAAATTACGTATCTGATCACAGAACTTAGACGATACTGCAAAGGCACGCAATCTCTTTAGAAGTCACTTGTGAGGATCGGCATCTGAAGCCTTCTGGAAATCTAGAAATGTGGAATCAATGTGGGATCCCCTGTCGACAGTACTCTTTGGTTCATGAAAATAAAGAGCTAGTTATGTTGCACATTAGCGATATTTCTGAGAGTGTGCTCAGTAAATGCCAATAGATCGTTTTCTTCGAGGTAATTTGTAATGTTTGAACATGGTATTTGTTCCAGAATTCTACTGCAAATCGACAGAGATATGCGTTGTAATTCAGAGGATTGTTTCTATTTTCTTTGTTGCATAACGATCTGAAGTGTGCAAAATTCTAGTCTTTAGGTGGTGGATCCTTCATCGAGGGAACGGCTGTATGTGACTACTAGATACGGAGCTGTTGTATCAGTACACTCCAAAAGGAGCCTAATAGCTATACAATCTGGACGGGAAGACTAGAATTTACTAAGTCATTTGAGCTGTTTCGCTAGACCGTGGGTATTTACTTCGAAGTCACTCTTAAGCAGCTGATTTTTATTCGAATTCTCAAATATTTGCTTCGTGTTCTTTGCTGAAGGAATTTCGAATAACCTTACTCAGTATTCCGCGTTTGTGGCTCTGTCATCCGTAACAATACGATCGCCATCGCGCAGTGAACGTATTGTGTCTTGCCGCTGATGCACGTTACATACGACCAGAATCTCATTGGATTTTCTGCCAGATTTACAGACAGAGTTTCATTCAGAAAATTATTAAAAGCATCTCGCATTGAATTCCGCCCTAAATTTTGAGCTACCGTAAAACTTTCCGAATCTTGAAGACAATGCGTATGTTCACATTTGGCACGCTTGTTTCGTTGATTCAGCAGTGTTTTGACCTGTTTTATGTACCATGGGGCATCACTTCCGTCGGTTAAGAATTTATTGGTACAAGCGGACTGGCAATGATTCGGAATTGTTAAATACACAGAAGAGCCAAAGAAACTGGTGCACCTGCCTAATATCGTGTAGGGCCCCAGCGAGCACCCAGAAGTGCCGCAGCACGACGTGGCATGGACTCAACTAATGTCTGAAGTAGTGCTGGAAGGCAATGACACCACGAACCCTGCAGGGCTGTCCATTAATCCGTAAGACTACGAGGTGGTGGATATCTCTTCTGAGCAGCACGTTACAAGGTATCTCAGGTATGCTCTATAATGTCCATATCTGGGTAGTTTGGTGGCCAGCGGAACTGTTTGGAGTTAGAAGAGTGTTCCTGGAGCCACTCTGTAGCCATTCTGAACATGTCAGTTGTCGCATTGTTCTGCTGGAATTGCCCAAGTTCTCCGGAATGCACAGTGGACATGAATGGATGCAGGTGGTCAGACAGGATGCTTACATGGCGTATCACCTGCCAGAGTCGTATCTAAACCTATCAGGGCTCCGGTATCACTCCAAATGCACACACCCCACATCATTACAGAGCCTCCACCAGCTTGAAAAGTCCCCTGCTGATATGCAGGGTCCATGTATTCATGAGGTTATCTCCGTAACCTACACGTTCATCCTCTCGATACAATTTTAAACGAGACTCGCTCGACCAGGCAATGTGTTTCCAGTGCTCAACAGTCCAATGTCAGTATTGACGGGCCCAGGCGAGGCGTAAAGCTTTGTGTCATGCAGTCATCAAGCATAGACAGTGGGCTTTCGGCTCTGCGAAAGCAGATATCGATGATGTTTCGTTGAATGGTTCGCACACTGACACTTGTTGATGGCTCAGCATTGAAATCTGCAGTAATTTACGGAAGAGTTGCACTTCTGTCACGTTGAACAATTCTCTTTAGTCGCCCTTGGTCCCGTTCTTGCAGGAAATTTGATGTTTCACCGGATTCCTGCTATTCACGATACACTCGTGAAATGGTAGCACGGGAAAATCGCCACTTCACCGCTACCTCGGAGGTGCTGTGTGCCGTAGCTCGTGCATCGATTGTAACACTAAGTTCAAACTAGCTTAAATCTTGATAACCTGGCATTGTAGCAACGGTAACCGACCTAAAAACTGTGCCAGACACTTGTTGTTGTCTTATACAGGTGTCAGCGACCGCATCGCCGTGTTCTGCCTGTTTATATATCTCTATTTGAATACGCATGCCTATCCGAATTTCTTTGCCGCTTCAGTGTATGTATGGGTATTGGGTATATGTCCTAATCTACTTCTCCCTCCTCTCCCTTGCCGTCTCCTCATTCCTCCTCCTCTATGCATCTCCTCTTCCCCACTCTCTCTGAACTTAAGCCTTGAATGCCGTTATCCTGAATTCAGAGTACACAGCATTATTCTAATTATTAACCAATAAGTCATTAATACAACTTTTCTGTTTTCTGTGAAAATCGACTCCAATGAAGAAAACAAACGTAACTCCGTTGTTTTGTTCAATGAGAAAGAACATGTATGGAAGAAAAAATTTGTCTAATCATTTAAATGTCCTGATATCGATGCGGAAAAGAAAAAAAAACTGCACATTTCCACTGCAAAGCACAGGATTACAGTTTTTCACCCAGGGTGGCTTTAACGGCAAACCGTACACTCTTTTTTTTTTTAAAGAAATATACCATCCTATGTCCATCTGAATTTTGGCAACATTTTCATGTAAAATTTTGAAGTACATCGAGCAATAATTTTTCGATATTTTTTGTAAGCCTTCTGTCCATGTATGTATATCCGTCAGAATGTTGATTAGAGTGCTGTATAAAAATTCCAAGTGAATCGGCTATGAACTTTTTGAGACTTTTGGGAACAACGTTCGTCATTTATACATTGCAGTATATTTGTGTAGTGCATATGTTAAAAATATATAGATTGTGTGCGTCCGAAAGTTCATTACAGTATCGTGTATAAATCTGAACCAAATTGGTCAGTTACTATTCGAGATTTTGGTAACAGCGCCGCCGCGGTGGTCTAGCGATTCAAGGCGCGCAGTCCGGAACCGCGCGACTGCTACGGTCGCTGGTTCGAATCCTGCCTCGGGCAAGGATGTGTGTGATGTCCTTAGGTTAGTTAGGTTTAAGTAGTCCTAAGTTCTAGGGGACTGATGACCACAGATGTTAAGTCCCATAGTGCTGGGAACCACTTGAACCATTTTTTTGGTAACAGCGTTAAACAATGACTTGTCTTCATATAGTTTTATAGATAAATGGTTCAAATGGCTCTGAGCACTATGGGACTCAACATCTTAGGTCATAAGTCCCCTAGAATTTAGAACTACTTAAACCTAACTAACCTAAGGACATCACACACACCCATGCCCGAGGCAGGATTCGAACCAGCGACCGTAGCAGCCCCGCGGTTCCGGACTGCAGCCCCAGAACCGCACGGCTACCGCGGCCGGCTATACATAAATCTCTCAGTTGTTGTCGACTCTGTTCCCTTGAATTCAAGCCACATGTGGTCTACGCTGAGATAGTCAAATTGGAAGGAGTCGAGATTGTATGTTAAGAGGATTCAATCGGATTTTTTATAAACAAATTTTTAGCTCCATTTTTGAACAGATACATATTGCGCTTATTTTTGGTGGGTATGGATGTTACGGTGTTCAGTCTCGTTATACCGACGTTGTGGTCACTAATTCCTGTATCCGTCATACAGCTCTCTGTTTGCTCTGGATTATTTGTTGCTTTGAAAGAGATCAAATATGCTTTCGCATTTCTGAATGGAATACCCAAAATAAGTTTCACAGAAAGCTTTTAACATGATTTCGGATGAAGTTTATTGTATTTTAGTTGGAATGTAATCCGCAACCGTAACTAATTTTCGGATCTACAACCAATCGCACAGTGGCTCTCATTAATAGTATTAAAATATACTTTTATTTCACGGTCATCATTGTTGCACAGTTTTGACTCTGCGGTGTATAGATGTAAACGTGAAACGGATACATTTAGGTTGCAGTTGGTCATTCGCTGTAAAATGCAGTGGGTTCACCAGATTTTATAATTAACAGCATGACATCCAGATGTTTCGAAAACAGCTCTTATGTAACGTATCACTGACTACTTTAACAGTGCATTCCCTTAGTCTTACGTTACGATAGAGATTTTCAGGCAACACTTGATGTCATGTTGTTAATTTTAAATTTCGGTCACTCCACTGCATTTTAACAATGTATGACTAGATGAAAGATTTTACTGTAGCCCAAATACGTCCGTTCGAAGGATTACATTTGACGCTTGAAAGTGGTTACACAGGCAAAAATGCAGCAGAATCAAGAATACAAGAATCCTTTAATACCACTAACAACAGCCGTGGACACAAATTATTGTCATTCAAGGAATAGGATATCGTTTCTCATTTTTTGTGTTTCACATGATGAACAAATGTAAAATCTATTACAAACTATGATGTAATTCACACAGCTCATTACTCCCTCTTGCGCAGTACAGAAAAATTTAATTGTTGTGGTATGAAGCGAATTTCAGAGCGGTTGGTATGCTGGGACATTTATATCGCTAAAGCACAGTTACTTTCTTGTTTATTTATCAGAATCAACACTCTATCTGATGAAAAGTATTCTGTATCTGTATAACGTGGAATTGTACACTATGTGTCGAGAGAGGCGCACCCGCTATTACAAAACAAGACGGGATTCCTATGTCGTCAATACGGAAGCAATAACCCTAAAGTAGGTTGATCACGAAAAGTCGGTGGCTTCAAACGTTGACTAATCATTTTAGATCACGTGAGTAACAAATCCATCAGGGTTTCTTCATCGCTTCAAGTTGACTGTTGATGATGCGATTGTGAAGTGGAAACGCTCAGGAACAACCGTTGCTCAATCAAGACAGGAGCCGCTGTGCATTACACAGGTTGGTCCTGAATATAAGTCAGCGAATCAGTCGTGAGTTCCAAAGTGCTACCAGATGCCCAGCTAGCACAATGACTGCATTGGTGATGATGATTTTGCTTTGTGGGGTGCTCAACGGCGTTTTTATCGGCACCCGAATGACTGTATGCATGGTTTTAAAGAGAATAGGGCACAATGGTAGAGCAGCTTCTCACAAGCGTGACATTCCTGTAGCCAGTTCTGAGCGATGCTTGAGGTGCTGTAAAGTGGACAGTGGAAATGAAATGCAACGAGCACGTATCGACGTTAGTAGGGAAGGCGAATGGTCGACATAGGTTTATTGGGAGAACTTTAGGAAAGTGTAGTTCAGCTCACACTAGTGAAAACTGCTTGAGTAACTGAGATCACCACCAGGCTGGATTAAAGGGCAGCAATTCAGGACCAGCTTCTAGATTTGTTACAGGGAGGTATTTCAATTCTAAACATTTATACAATCCATATAGGTGCCAGTATAAGGTAGCATTACAATAACTGCCTGAAAAGAGGCCATTTTATCGACAGGTCAGATAAAATAACAGTTTAAATATTTTTAATTAGTATCATATCTACGTCTATCGTGCCACCACTACTTGAAAAGTCTTCGTTTGGGATGATTTCACTGCACATTGCCACTATAAAGCTGAAAAAATCTTCCGAAACATCAGAGAAAAAGTGTCTTGTGACTCTTAGAACACACAGCTTATAAGTCGTTCCAGTTTTTCTCGGGTACAATTAATGCCTATCAGTTTAATAAGCAACGGCTACAAAATACTAACACGAATTCTTTACAGACGAATGGAAAAACTGGTAGAAGCCGACCTCGGGGAAGAACAGTTTGGATTCCTTAAAAATGTTGGAACATTTGAGGCAATACTGACCCTACGACTTATGTTATAAGGAAGATCAAGGAAAGGCAATCCTACGTTTCTGGCATTTGTAGACTTAGAGAAAGCTTTAGAGAATGTTGACTGGAATACTCTCTTTCAAATTTTGAAGTTGGCAGTGGTAAACTACAGGGAGTGAAAGGCTTTTTACAATTTGTACAGAAACCAGATGGCAGTTATAAGAGTCGAGTGGTATGAAAGGGAAGCAGTGGTTGGGAAGGGAGTGAAACAGGTTTGTAGCCTATCCCCGATGTTACTCAGTCTGTATATTGACCAAGCAGTAAAGGAAACAAAAGAAAAAATCGGAGGAGGAATTAAAATTCATGAAGAAGAAATAACAACTTTGAGGTTCGCCGAAGACATTGTAATTCTGTCAGAGACAGCAAAAGACCTGGAAGAGCAGCTGAACGGAATGGACAGTGGCTTGAAAGGAGGATATAAGATGAACATCAAGAAAAGCAAAACGAGAATAATGGAATGTAGTCGAATTAAATCGGGTGATGCTGAGGGAATTAGATTAGGAAATGAGACACTAAGAATACTGAAGAGTTTTGCTATTTGGGAGCGAAATAATTGATGATGGTGGGGTGAATTTGTTAACGTCAAGTATAGATTTAAGTGTCCGGAAGTCGTTTCTGAAAGTATGTTTATGGAGTGTAGCCATGTATGTAAGTGAAACGTGGACGATAAATAGTTTAACAAGAAGAGAATTGAAGCTTCCGAAATGTGGTGCTCAAGATTAGATAGGTAGATCGCGTAAGTGACGAGGAGGTACTGAATAGAATTGGGGAGAAGAGAAATTTGTGGCACAACTTGACTAGAAGAAGTGATCTGTTGGTAGTACATATTCTGAGGCATCGAAGGATCACCAGTTTAGTATTGGAGGGCAGCGTGGAGGGCAAAAATCGTAGAGGTAGACCAAGAGATGAATACACTAAATAGATTCAGAAAGTTATAGGCTGCAATAGGTACTGGGAGATGAAGAAGCTTGGGCAAGATAGAGTAGCATGGAGAGCTGCATCAAACCAGTCTCTGGAGTGAAGACCACAACAATAACAACAACAACAGTTAATGCCTCATCAGACAGCTGATATGATACTGTCAATGTAATTGTTCTGTCATCTTTTAAGTTGTTCAAGATCCAATCGAAAAGGAGGTTCGCTAACGAAGGACACATACTGCGATGCCTGTAGGAAACTGTTCGCTTACTACTGATAATTTTTTTAGATAAACAGCCAATAAAAAATATCATGGCAACAAAATGTCATGGCAGCAAAATATGTTATGAAATTCGAAAATTAGTAATTGAACTTCGAATTCTACATGACTTAATTCAATAATAATCGAACCTACAGTAAATCTACTTTTCCGCTACACTTTTAGGACGAAGGTAACATACGAGTATAATATTTCGACTACAGACAATGCGTTTTTAAAACGCATCCCTAGTTTCTTCTCTGTCCTTCTCCATAAATAATTTTATATTTTCAGCTATCTCCTTGGTTGGAATTCAGCTGTGTTATCTGACAAGAGGAAAAAACTAAAAAGAAAAAAATATTAACCAGAAGAAACGTTCTACGAGATTGAAACTGTAGTTCTTTCAGCAGACTGTGAATACGTATTTCAATGCTTCAATAGAACTAGTCTAATTACTATTCATGCATTTTAGATAAACACTGCACTCGTTGTATCATCTAAATAGCAACATAAATGGGGAAAATGGCAAAATAATTACAAATCTGATGTTGAACATATATTTGACTCGGTGTATATACGCACTAGTATTTAGTTCCTGTCGCCTTAACACGTTGACAGTATCGTTGTAAAAGAATATATTAGAAGCAAACCGACATCCTTAAAGAGACCTTAGTGTGGCTCAGTCTTAGAGGAAGACGTCATAGGAACGTCATAGTAACTTACTATATGATTCCAACAAATTCCGAGAAAAAGCTAATAAACACTCAAAGCCTTTGCCATATGCTCATTTCAACACGCAACTAGATTTGTTATACTTCTGCGTATAGTAATGTGTAATGCTGTGAGACTCGATAACATAGTCTAGATATTGTAAACCAGGGGTGGCCAAAATTTCGGCTCGCCCTCCGTGCCCAGGGACGAGTGCTAAAGCACGCACTCTCTCTTCGCGTTTCCCCCACCGCCGGGCCACGCTGTCTGAGTGCGTGGAGGGGGAAGAGGAGAATACTACGAGCGTGCCGCATTTAATGGCAGTACAGTCGCACTGCATAGTATTTGCCTTTATAATTACGTTTCTCAACAACGTAAGTTACAAACAAAACAAACTTTCAGTATTACTTATTTTTGGCGTACTGCAGACATAATATAATTTTATCCGGTACAAAATGACGGAATAGTGACAGACACAGACAATTTCAGAGAGTTTCCCACGCAAGTTGAACATATCATGACTAATTTAGTTTCATAATTGGAAAAAAATCTTTCACACAGACATGTTGATCGAAATATTGTGGCACTTTCGCAGTGTCATCATGGAGACGTGAAAATTCTAGCTATGGAAAGCAATGTAAACGTCCTGTTCAGTTTTAGGGTAAAAAGATTTGTCAATAAAACTGGAATTACCTTGTAAGTCAATCAGGTACCTCAGGATATCCACAGGGGCGTTCTCAACTGAAACGGCAAACAAGCTCAAAGGCAACACGAAAACAGATGTCCGATTGATACTATTCTCCAAATCTTTGTAATTCTTGAAAAGCCGTTATGAATTCTTCACACTTCGTGTTTCCTTTAACATCAGTGAGGTTAGGGAAGTGTACTGTATTAGCCATCATCCGTCCGTTCTACAAAGAGATTTTCCTTTCAAATGCATCCCCATCAAATCAGAAGTGATCTTTCAATGTCTTACTGTGCGCAGTGTGCAGCCAAGTACACTTAAAATGCGAGGTCTGCAATCAATTCCGGATGTTCTAATTTTCCTTCTTGTACTCCTTTTTCCTTCATAAATTCAACAACAGCGAGTTTTAAATCAAAAAATCCCTCCAGGCATGCTCCTGAACTTAATCGGGTACTTTGCAGTAATACACTACTGGCCATTAAAATTGCTACACCAAGAAGAAATGCAGATCATAAACGGGTATTCATTGGACAAATATGTTATACTAGAACTGACATGTAATTACATTTTTACGCAATTTGGGTGCATTCATCCTGAGAAATCAATCCCCAGAACAACCACCTCCGGCCGTAATAACGGCCTTGATACGCCTGGGTATTGAGTCAAACAGAGCTTCGATGGCGTGTGCAGGTAAAGCTGCCCATGCAGCTTCAACACAATACCACAGTTCATCAAGGGTAGTGACTGGCGTACTGTGTCGAGCCAGTTGCTCGGCCACCATTTACCAGACGTTTCCAGTTGGTGAGAGATCTGGAGAATGTGTTGGCCAGGGCAGCAGTCGAACATTTTCTGTATGCAGAAAGACCCGTACAGGACCTGCAACATGCGGTAGTTCATTATACTGCTGAAGTGTAGGGTTTCGCAGGGATCTAATGCAGGGTTGAGCCAAGGGTCGTAACACATCTTAAATGTAACGTCCACTGTTCAAAGTACCGTCAATGCGAACAAGAGGTGACCGAGACGTGTAACCAATGGCACCCCATACCTTCACGCCGGGTGATACGCCAGTATGGCGATGACGAATACACGCTTCCAGTGTGCGTTCACCGCGATATCGCCAAACACGGATGCGACCATCATGATGCTGTAAAAAAAAAATGACGTTTTGCCACTCGTGCACCCACTTTCATCGTTCAGTACATCATCGCAGGCGCTCCTGTCTGTGATGCAGCGTCAAGGGTAATCACAGCCATGGTCTCCGAGCTGATAGTCCATGCTGTTGCAAACGTCGTCGAACTGTTCGTGCAGATGGTTGTTGTCTTGCAAACGTCCCCATCTCTTGACTCTGGGATCGAGACGTGGCTGCACGATCCGTTACAGCCATGCGGATAAGATGCCTGTCATCTCGACTACTTGCGATACGAGGCCGTTGGATCCAGCTCGCCGTTCAGTATTACCTTCCTGAACCCACCGATTCCATATTCTGCTAACGGTCATTGGATCTCGACCAACGCGAACAGCAATGTCGCGATACGATAAACCGCAATCGCGATAGGCTACAATCCGACCTTTACCAAAGTCGGAAACGCGATGGTACGCATTTCTGCTTGTTACACGAGGCATCAGAGCAACGTTTCACCAGGCAACGCCGGTCAACTGCTGTTTGTGTATGAGAAATCGGTTGGAAACTTTCCTCATGTCAGTACGTTGTAGGTGTCGGCACCAGCGTTAACGTTGTCTTAATGCTCTGAAAAGCTAATTATTTGCATATCACAGCATCTTCTTCCTGTAGGTTAAATTTTGCGTCTGCAGCACGTCATCTTCGTGGTGTAGCACTTTTAATGGCCAGTAGTGCACATCAAGTATTATCCGTTCAGTTACACTGAAGTCAGTTGCAACTGACAGTGGAATAATGCGCACGATTTCAGAAATTTTACTTTTCGTACGACCTATTTCTTCACGTGCTCCAAGCCTGCAAATTTAGCACAGACTGCTTTTTTATGTACAGAACAATGAATCCGGTCTGTCGGCCGTAGTAATTTTTTGCTCTTTCATTGTCAACTAAACCTGAAAATTCTGTGTGGCATTGTAATGTCGTTTCATAGCAAATATGCAGTCCATGTCGTTGTGCGAATTGAATTATCCTACCTCTCTTCTGTCATTGCCATTCGTTTTAAAGGATTGCAACGACAAATCGGTAGCTGCCTCTTTTTGTGCAAACGGCGTTTGCACCTGTGAACGTACGTCATACTACAAAGAAACAGCCGAGGATAAACAGCGCTGACAGCACGATTCTGCCGAACTCAAAGAGTTGTGCCGACCGCAAATGGCCGCACTTCCCATGCTAAATGGAATATTGCGCTGTTCCGGGTACCTCCGACAGCGACCGAAGAAAGGCGAGTGAGAAGCCAGGCCCGTGGCCCTCGCACGCTGCGCCTGTGAAGTTCGGCACCCCGTGGTCGGCCCTGTTTAGACAATCAACTTCACCGATTACGGTTCGTGCAGTGCTTGCAGAACCTGTTGCCAAAGTCCGTCCATCAGCTGTGATCCTTTTCCTGCATACTGGTTACAATGTAGAGACGCTGCACATTTTTCACGGTGAGTGGTACACTGCATGGAATTCATTTTGTCTTTGTCGATGTTCCTGACAAGGCGATGTTGATGTCTGGGTAAAAAGTTATCTCTATTTTGATTAGTTTTGTTCTGTATATACATTAATGATTTGGCGGACAATCTGCGGTTGTTTGCTGATGACACCTTGGTGTACAGTAAGATGCCGAAGAAGATAAAGGACGACTTAGACAAAATTTCCCGTTGGTGTGATGAATGGCAGCTAGCCTTAGATGTGGAGAAATGTAAGTTAATGGGGATGTCTTGGAAGATCTAACTTATAATGTCAGGATACAGTATTTCTAGTGTCCTGCATGAAACAGTCGAGTCCTTTAAAAGTCTGAGCGTAACGTTGCAAATCAATATGAGATTGAAAGACCATGTGAGAACTGTGGTAGGGAAGGCGATTGGTCGACTTCGGTTTACTGGGAGAATTTTAGGAAAGAGTGGCCAATCGGAAAAGGAGACTGCATGTAGGACACTGGTGCGACCTATTCTTCAGTACTGCTCGAGTGTTGGGATCCGTACCAGGCCGGAAGAGAGGAAGACATCGAAGGAATTCAGAGGCTAGATTTGTTACCGGGAAGCTCGAACAAGACGTAAGTGTTAGGGACATTGTTTGGGAATTCCTGGAGAAAAGGCGACGTTCTTTTCGAGAAACGCTATTGAGGAAATTTAGAGAACCAGCATTTTAAGGTGGTGACTGAGCGATTTTACTGTCGCCAACATACATTGCGCCTAAGGACCACGACGATAAAGCACGAAAAATTAGGGCTCTTACGGAGGCATACAGGGTGGTCCATTGATCGTGACCGGATCAAATATCTCACGACATAAGCGTCAAACGAAGAAACTACAAAGAACGAAACTAGTCTAGCTTGAAGGGGGAAACCAGATGGCGCTATAGTTGGCCCGCTAGATGACGCTGCCATAGGTCAAACGCATATCAACTGCGTTTTTTTAAAAAATAGTAACCCAATTTGTATTACATATTCTTGTAGTACGTAAAGAAATATGGATGTTTTAGTTGGACCACTTTTATCGCTTTGTGATAATAGTCACAAACATATGGCTGACAGTTTTAGACGAACAGTAGGTAACAGGTAGGTTTTTTAAATTAAAATACAGAACGTAGGTACGTTTGAACACTTTATTTCACTTGTTCCAATGTGATACATGTAGGTTTGTGAACTTATCATTTCTGAGAACGCATGCTGTTACATCGTGATTACCTGTAAATACTACATTAATGCAATAAATGCTCAAAACGATGTCCGTCAACCTCAGTGCATTTGGCAATACGTGTAACGACATTCCTCTCAGCAGCGAGTAGTTCTCCTTCCGTAATGTTCGCACATGCATTGCATGTTGTCAGACGTTGTCGGTGGATCACGATAGCAAATATCCTTCAACTTTCCCCACAGAAAGAAATCCGGAGACGTCAGATCTGGTGAACGTCTGGGTCATGGTATGGTGTTTCGACGACCAATCCACGTGTCATCAAATATGCTATTCAATACCGCTTCAACCGCACGCGAGCTATGTGCCGCACATCCTTCATGTTGGAAGTACATCGCCATTCTGTAATGCAGTGAAACATCGGTACAACATTAAGTAGGAAATCAGTATACATTGCACCATTTAGATTGGCATCGATAAAATGGAGGCCAATTATCCTTCCTCCCATAATGCCGCACCATACATTAACCCGCCAAGGTCGCCGATGTTCCACCTGTCGCAGCCATCGTGCATTTTCCGTTCCCCAACGGTGCAGATAGTGCTGGTTTACGTTACCGCTGTTGGTGAATGGCGCTTCGTCGCTAAATAGAACGCGTGCAAAGAATTTGTCATCGTCCCGTAATTTCTCTTGTGCCCAGTGGCAGAACTGTAGACGACATTCAAAGTCGTCTCCATGCAATTCCTGGTACGGGTGCTATCGATGCTGATGTAGCATTCTCAACACAGAGGTTTTTGAGATTCCCGATTCCCGCCCAAGTTGTCAGCTACTGATGTGCGGATTACCCGCGACAGCAGCTAAAACACCTACTTCGGCATCATCATTTGTTGCAGGTCGTGGTTGACGTTTCACATGTAGCTGAACACTTCCTGTTTCCGTAAATAACGTAACCATCCGGCGAACGGTCCGGACACTTGGATGACGTCATCCAGGATACCGAGCATCATACACAGCACACGCGCGTTGGGCATTTTGATCACAATACCCATACATCAACAAGATATCGACTTTTTCTGCAATTGGTAAACGGTCCATTTTAACACGGGTAATGTATCACGAAGCAAATACCGTCCGCACTGGCTGAATGTTACGTGATACCACGTACTTATACGTTTGTGACTTTTACAGTGCCATCTGTCAGAAAGCGAAAAGAGTGGTCCAACTACAAATTCATATTTGTTCACGTACTACACGAATATGTAATAAAAATGGGTGTTCCTACTTTTAAAAAAACGCACTTGACCTTTGATAGCGCCATCTAGTAGGCCAACCATAGCACCATCAGTTTCCCCCTTCAAACGAGACGAGATTCATTCTTTGTAGTTTTTTCGTTTGATGCTTATTTCGTGAGATATTTGGCCCGGTCACTATCAATGGACCACCCCGTATAATGTTAGGATACAGCATTGCTAGTGTCCTGCTTGACACAGTCAAGTTGTTTAAAACGCCTGATCGTAACGTTGCAAAGCAATATGAGGTGGAACGAGCACGTGAAAACTGTGGTGGTTAAGGCAAATGGTTGACTTCGGTTTATTGGGAGAATTTTAGGAAAGAATGGCCTCTCGGAAAAGGAGACTGCATGTAGGATACTGGTGCGACCTATTCTTGAGTACTGCTCCAGTGTTTGGGATCCGTACCAGGTCGGATGAAAGGAAGACATTGAAGGAATTCAGAGGCGGGGTGCTATATTTGTTACCGGTAGGTTCGAAAAAGACGTGTTTTGGACATGGTTCTGAATCTGAAATGAGAATCTCTGGAGGAAAGACGACGTTCTTTTCGAGAAATACCATTGAGAAAATTTAGAGACCCAGAATTTGAAGCTGATTACCGAAGGATTTTACTGCCCCCAACGTACACTGTGCCTAAGGACCCCGAAGATAAGCCACGAAAAATTAGGACTCATACGGAGGCATGTAGAGAGCCGTTTTTCCCTCGCTCTGCGAGTGGGACAGGAAAGAAAATGACTAGTATTGGTACAGGGTACCCTCCGCCACGCACCATACGGTGGGTGGCTCAGTATCTCTATGGATGTAGATGTACATACAGATTATTGCGTTGTGTAAGCAAAAATCTCAGAAGATATTTTAAATGATTGTGTGATCGATAAATAATAACCTTATCTCCAACAGGTACTCGAATAGCCTTCTGCAGGAGACGAAAATCCTTTATATTAGCAGATGGCGTTTTTGAATGGAGATAGATATTTTGAGTACAGAAGAATTCATAGTCGTCTAACACAAGGTCGCTCAGCACAGCCGAACGGGAGCGCGAAGCCGCGAGAAGCAAACAGGCCGACAGGCGCGAGCAACGGAAAGAGAGGGGTGCGGGCCGTATCGGCCACGACTCGCAGCCGTTGTCAGCGCGTTTAGGTGTGGCAGGAGTAGCAAGCAGCTCTGAACACCAGGCCCTCAGCACCACCTGGTCTTAACGCTGCTTGAAAGGATCTGTACCTTTATGTTGAACACGATGGTCGAGTAAAACGTTTAGTGTGACACAATGAATTAAACCATATCAAGAAATTCAATTTAAGAGGTTATTAAGCAGTAAAAACCGCGGCAGAGTGCGACAAGCATGTCTACGACGAACGAAAGGCAATAATCACTGAACTGAAAGCCAGCTTTTCAAAAGAATCAAGTTACTTAATAATAAGACGAAACTACTTCGTTTTAGCAATTACCATGTCAGTTTTGAGAGCATGGGCTACTGATATTATTTGATAAAAATATTTCATATAATTTACAGGACGTTGATCGTCCTGGAAGACACAATACTGTGGAAATCAGCTACATAATTTCTCATCCTACAGCTGTGCACATGAACCCATTTGTTGAAATTTTTTATTAAAGCACGCTTTTTAACAGCGGTGGAAGAGATGTACCAACAACTGGTTCCGTAGCTCCGGTGCGTATCATTTGCTCGAGATGCTGTAATGCGCCGAACTGATAAATTGGCAGAAGATTTTGAGGCTCAGCTGTCAATAAATACTAAAGACAGTGTTGTATTTTATTTGTCTTTGGATGACTTTTAGATTTTCCAGACACACCACAGCTGGTACTTTTCATTAGGAGAGTAAGCCAAATGCCGGAAGTTCGCGAGGAGATGTTATATCTGATCCCATTGAGGGACACACCAGCAGGTGAAGACGTGTTCGACGTACTTGAAGCGATTATGGAGAAGTTTGGTCTGTAGTGGGAATTACTAGCTTCCGCAGCAACAGACGGTGCTCTAGTTATGGCGAAATCAGTGGCTGAGAAAATGAAAAATCACGATATCCTGGTTATCCGTATACGTTGCCTGATGCATCATCAAAACCGTAAAACTGAATAATGTAATGAGCTTTGTTGTTAAAATTACTAATTCTATTCGAGTAAAAGCATGCAATCATCGCTTGTTCAAAGTGTTTCTGAACGATGTCGGTTGTGAATATGGACATTTACCTTATCACAGTGAGATTCGCTGGCTCAGCACAGCTAATGTTCTGGGGCGCTTCATGCAACTGTGCCACCAAATACCGTTATACCCGGAAATGAATTGAAAAAGTGTCCCCGTCCGCGGCGCGTGGTCGTGCGGTAGCGTTCTCGCTACACGCGCTCGGGTTCCCGGGCTCGATTCCCGGCGGGGTTAGGGATTTTCTCCGCCTCGTGATGACTGGGTGTTGTGTGCCGTCCTTAGGTGAGTTAGGTTTAAGTAGTTCTAAGTTCTAGGGGACTGATGACCATAGCAGTTAAATCCCATAGTGCTCAGAGCCATTTGAACCATTTTTGATAAAGTGTCACCGAACTGTCGGATGATACATGGATATGTGATTTATCCTTTTTAACTAATTTCACAGGGATCTTCGCGACCACTGAATTTACTTCAATGGGAGATATTTTCATCATCTATTTCTGTGGCAAAACAAAAAGGCATACGAGATGAAACTGTCGCTATCGGAAACGCAGCTGGAGCATAGAAACGTTTATTATTTTCCTAAACTGCCAGCATTAACAAACATTGCTGCAGATACTGGAGACTATGCAGACCCCTTAAGAAAATTGCATAATGAATTCGAAACAAGATTCGCTGATATTTCAAGCCTGGAAACAGATTTAGGAATTTTTGCTACTCCGCACTCTACGGACGTCGATTCTCTAAGCCACCCTCTCCAAATGGTAATCGTAGATCTTCAGTGCGATTCAGAAGTGAAAGGCAGATATCAGAGCAGAAAGATTAAGTGACTTTTACAAACATTCATTACAGAAGTGTTATCCAAAACTTCATAGATATGCGTGACGGATGTTTAGTCCGTTCGGATCAACGTACAATTGTGGGCAGTTCTTTTCCCTAATGAAACTGTATAATACGCGACTCAGATGCTCCATATCAGATTACCAACGAAAATGTGTTTTTTGACTGAGCAGTAGTGAGTCAATCATTCCCAACGCAAAAATTAGAAAACTGGGGTTAGTTAATTTTGTTCATTTTTTTATTTAGTTTCTTAGACTTGTCTTCCAGTTTGGCATTATCGTTTTTCGTACTTACTTGCATTCATTTTGCCCTTTTATTCTATTTTTTTTAATTCGAGAATCTGTTCGGCAGTAAGTCTATTGCAAGAAGCGCCTCCATTCAATGTTCAACATGTTAATTAGAACTGTGGCTTCTTTTTACGATTCTTCTAGTGTGCGCATCACCAGTTTCTCACCACGATATTGATTTGCTTGTGAGTAAACAATTTCAAAGGCTCGTAACAAACAATGAAAACAGCTACAGCCGTCCTTATGATTTTATTTTACTTTGTCGCAACCATTTTCAATGCTTAATTGTGTTATCTTCAGACTGTTTTGATGCGGTTGGGGTTGATACGATCCCCATGCACAACCCATGAGTTGCCAGCATTACTAGATTAACAGATAATGTGTCAGCACTCCAACCACGATAGTGAACGATAGTAAACAGCAGTCGTCCTAGAGACGTCCTGCTAAAAGGGTGAACATACAAAAGATTTCAAAGACTGTCTTCTATTTATGACACCACAACATATCAAGCTCTGAGTTTCTCGGTATTCTGCAGTACTACCCAGAGAACAAATACTTATTAGAAGTACAGCATTATGATTTTAACCTTCAGTTTTGGGTCTGTAAAAATTTCTTGCAGCGAATAGTAAGTGATTTGAAGGTATAGTCTTGTGACCAATGTAGTCCAAACAGAATAGCAACTTAGTGAGTATTCTGTACTCTCAATGCACTTGAATCACAAACTGTTTACGTCAGTGCGAATGTATTGTTTTGTGCATAGCACAGGAATGATTGAAAAGTCGTCTTTCTGTTGAAAACCATTTATAACTTAGTCATCCGGCGGTAAACAATTAACATGCAGGTAATGAATATAACATTGAGTTTTCCAGCTTCCGGTTAGCGATGACGGACAATGCATGCAGTCACTTAATTTTTTTTTCATATATTTTGTACAGGCACAGCCAATAATTTAAAGTTCAGTTTCATTTCATTTGATTAAGAAAGTTGTTAGGGTTCAAGGACTTCTTTAGGTATTTCGGTTTATTCCTCAAACATCTCGCATACGTGTCAACTCCTACTAGTGCACCGAAATATGAGAAAGCGTACTTTAGTGATCGGACGTCTTTGATTAAGCTAGGACGTCTTTAAGGTATTACAGAGCGAAGCATCCCTTCAACAGTTGTCTCCTGCGCCGAACTAAAGACGTGTTTTTCTGAGAGGACAAAATCTCCCTGCAGCACAGTAGCGATGTAAGGAGTCATAAGTAAAAATAATCAACTCCCTATCAAAGCGCGGTAGTTTTGTTATTTCTTTTTAAAGACGCCATCAGAGCTGTCGTGGTAAATTACTGATAACGCACTTAACATCACTGCTTAATATTATATCATTACCTTTTACATATGTAAGTAAAGCAACGGCCAGTCACACGCCCTTAAAACTTACATGTACTAAATCTATGTTATTTCCTGATCTGATACTGTCATTGACCTCCCACCAACACGTGAAGGCCTTTCCTAGCTTTCAGACATCGCGCTGAGATACTAATATTAATTCGTGCCAACAGTAATACGTTGTATCATTAAAACTCTCCATGAGCCATTATAAAAGTCCAAAATTACATCAGCCAATTTCAACCCTGCTCTAGGAGAAGATACATTATAACTAAACGCTCGGGTACCATCTTTATACTGTAACAATAAGTAATTCACCTATTAACCACATGTATTTGTCATCTCTAGGACAAAATCTGACGTATTTTAATTTTGGCCGGTCGCGGTTGCCGAGCGGTTCTAGGCGTTTCTGTCCGGAACTGCGTGACTGCTACGATCACAGGTTCGAATCCTGCCTCGGGCATGGATGTGTGTGATGTCCTTAGGTTAGTTAGGTTTAAGTAGTTCTAAGTTCTAGGGGACTGATAACCTCAGATGTCCCATAGTGATCAAAGCCATTTGAACCATTTTGTTAATTTTGGAGAGTCTTGTTGTCGTAATGCAGTGCCGATAGTGAACCTGTATAACCGAAAAACATAAAAGCAACGACCAGTCGCAGCACATTCAAACTTATATTTGATAATTCTTCGTTTTACATGCTTTCGTATTGCCTCCATCTGGTCCTTCTGCCAACACATCACGGCCTCTTCCCACACACCAGACATCGTCCTCAAACGTAGACGTTACATCCAGTCTAAAATGTCTTGTACGTTCATCATTAAACATTTTCCTTTTTATTTTCACAAGTGTCTAAAATACCTCCAGCCTAGCATCAACGCTGCTACAGGGAGTGAAACAATCACGGTTACTGCATTGTTATTACACGCTGGTATACTTTCGATAATACTGTAAAGGTACGTTTACATATGATAGTTGTTGCAAGATATTTGTGTCAGACAGAAACAGTGTCTAATGTAAACAACGAAGAATTTATGTCGATATATATTGCTACCGTTTATATATGTGTCGTCACACATCTACTAATAGATGTAAACACCATTTATCTGCAAGTTCAAACTCATCCGAGAGATATCGCAGAAACTGACTGCCCATCTACTTTTCTGGCACTAAGCAATAAGTTTCGCGTGAACGTAGATGATAATCAGGAGTGATTGAAAGTTGAATAATTAATTAAAACGTACCACAGTAACCTGAATTATGGGAAATGTAAAAGTCATAATGTACTCTCTTTTTAACGCTCACAAAATTTCTACGCATACTTCAAGAAAACGAACGTTTATTGTATATTTTGCTGTTCCGAATTAATAACTGAGGGTTGCGTGAGAATTACCTGTAAACAAATAATGTTCAGTTTCAGACAATATAATTTTAACAAGCATTTCGTGGACTAAAATAAAATAAAACCAAATAGTAGCATTTGTACCTACTTAACGGATGCTAAAAAACCTAGTGTTACGGAACGTCGTTCTGTTACGCTGATAGCTTTTCAGAATTTGGTACCTGGCTTTGATATGAGTGGACTAATTTTACGAGCAAGCTTTTCGAAATCAACTGCTTCTATAGTTAGAAAATTCGAAAACGACGCTGGATCCTCAATACAGAACTCAAACATAGACTGTAGTCATCGAAGTTCCGCGTCTCACGACCCACTGCCTAACTCACAAGAAACGTTTCTTCTTCATTTTCTTCTTATGTGACATGTTTCGAATAATTACAAAGGCCACAATTTTGTGTTTCGATGCTTTCAATATGTTAGGAATAGGGAAATGGATGTATGACAATGGGAACTTCATGCAATAACTTGAAATATCCCCCTAGAAAAACTTATAAATGTCTGTGCTGGTAAATCTCTTATGTTATTTGATTTTCAAACAGCTGAGCAAAACTGAACTTACTCAGACATTTCGCTCTTTAGTTATTCTGATCAACAGTAAACTGACACACAATACTTTTCTTTTAGCGCAAAGCAACCAGACTTTCAATAATTCCTACAAAACATTGGCCCTGACTAACAATAACCTATACCTTTCATGAATCACTTACCTCAAACTACTGCAATACAGCGAGCGCCAGTACTGCCAGCTAAATAAAAGATTTTAACTACTGAAGGCACTAACTACTAATAGGCATAGTTAGCAAATGAAACATTTTTATGGAGAACAAACAATGTATTTAACTTAATAGTGGTCAAAAGTCATAAAATATATATATCAGTTCATAACATCCAGTCTAACAAATTTACAAATTTCCTTTTTCTGACGGACACGCGTCCAGATCGTCCGCTCTCAAAACTCTGCCATCTCTTGCCCCACATCCACCACTGCTGGCGGCTCACCTCCAACGGAACAACGCTACGCACTGTCCACACCCAACTGCCCAACGCTACAATAGCGAAAAGTCCAACAATGCAAACCAGCCACAGACTGCACACAGCACAGTCAGTGATTTTCATACAGAGCGCTACTTGTTGATGATTCATGTTAAATCAGCTGATGTACATTTAAATTGAACAAGTTGTATGTCAATATCTTGTTGCCAGTACCTTGCATGAATTTTCTTGCACAATAAATTAAAGTTTATATTCTGTCCTCAATTTGTTGCTCAGGTTTCCGCTGCAGCAGTCCCTGTATTCTGCTAGTAACCATATCAACATTCTTTCATTTATTCCTCACCTGCGATATAACGAGAGTGAGCCGTGTAGCTGGCCCGCGTGACCGAGCGGTTCTAGGCGCTTCAGTCCGGAACCGCGCTGCTGCTACGGTCGCAGGTTCGAATACTGCCTCGGGCATAGATGTGTATGATGTCCTTAGGTTTAATAAGTTCTAAGTCTAGGGTACTGTGTATCGGAACGAAGGAAAAGCCAAGGATAACCGCTGTAAGCGCCCGCAAAATATGTATTTTGCTACTTTGGAAAGCGAGAACAAATGATAGAGACCTCATTCAATTTTCTACCACCTTATGTCTTGAGTTCTCGTGGAGAGAGAAGGCGTTTAGATATGAGATGCGTGTAGTAGTTTTCACGGTATCTGAATAATTATTCCCAGTGAAAAATATGTGGCCTTTTTATTTTCTTCCGCGCGCCTCGAAAAGGTCACGACACCTCCTGCTGCCTGCAAATGACGAAGAAGTCCGATAAAAATGAAAATTACATTGCCTACACGGTCAGTCATTACGCTTTGCGGCGTCGGAAGAAGAGGCACCTAACAGGAGTGTGTAGATCTTGACTACATGAAAGTAAGTTCACCTTAAAACGGACGCAAAGGAGACAAAGTATTTGAGCATTAATTGAAAGTAATTGATTGTAATTAATCTCTTTCTTTATATATCCTTTCTTATACCTTTCTTCTTTTATATATATATATATATATATATATATATATATATATATATATATATATATATATATATATATGGTGTTACAAAAAGGTACTGCCAAACTTTCAGGAAACATTTCTCACACACATAATGAAAGAAAATATGTTACGTGGACACGTGTCCGGAAACGCTTACTTTCCAAGTTAGAGATCATTTTATTATTCCTCTTCAAATCACATTAGTCATGGAATGGAAACACACAACAACAGAACATACCAACGTGACTTCAAACACTTTGTTACTGGAAATGTTCAAAATTTCCTCCGTTAGCGAGGATACATGCATCCACCCTCCGTCGCATGGAATCCCTGATGCGCTGATGCAGCAATGGAGAATGGCGTATTGTATCACGGCAGTCCACAATACGAGCACGAAGAATCTCTACATTTGGTACCGGGGTTGCGTAGACAAGAGCTTTCAAATGCTGCCATAAATGAGAGTCAAGAGGGTTGAGGTCAGGAGAGCGTGGAGGCCATGGAATTGGTCGGCCTCTACCAGTCCATCGGTCATCGTATCTGTTGTTGAGAAGCGTACGAACACTTCGGCTGAAATGTGCAGGAGCTCCATCGTGCATGAACCACACGTTGTGTCGTACTTGTAAAGGCACATGTTTTAGCAGCACAGGTAGAGTATCCCGTATGAAATCATGATAACGTGCTCCGTTGAGCGTAGGTAGAAGAACATGGGGCCTAATGAAGACATCACCAACAATGCCTGCCCAACCGTTCACAGAAAATCTGTGTTGATGACGTAATTGCACAATTGCGTGCGGATTCTCGTCAGCCCACACATGTTGATTGTGAAAATTTACAGTTTGATCACGTTGGATTGAAGCCTCATCCGTAATGAGAACATTTGCACTGAAATGAGGATTGACACATTGTTGGATGAACCATTCGCAGAAGTGTACCCGTGGAGGCCAATCAGCTGCTGATAGTGCCTGCACACGCTGTACATGCTACGGAAACAACTGGTTCTCCCGTAGCACTCTCCATACAGTGACGTGGTCAACGTTACCTTGTACAGCAACAACTTCTCTGACGCTGACATTAGGGTTATCGTCAACCGCACGAAGAATTGTCTCGTCCATTGCATGTGTCCTCGTCGTTCTAGGTCTTCCCCAGTCGCGAGTCATAGGCTGGAATGTTCCGTGCTCCCTAAGACGCCGATCAATTGCTTCGAACGTCTTCCTGTCGGGACACCTTCGTTCTGTAAATCTGCCTCGATACAAACGTACCGCGCCACGGCTAGTGCCCCGTGCTAATCCATACAACAAATGGGCGTCTTCCAACTCCGCATTTGTAAACATTGCACTGACTGCAAAACCACGTTCGTGATGAACACTAACCTGTTGATGCTACGTACTGATGTGCTTGATGCTAGTACTGTAGAGCAATGTCAACACAAGCTCCGAAGTCAACATTACCTTCCTTCAATTGGGCCAACTGGCGGTGAATCGAGGAAGTACAGTACATACTGACGAAACTAAAATTAGCTCTATCATGGAAATGCCAGATTACCTGTACAACTACCACCCGCACGTTTTAGCGTGAGACTGTTTCGCGTCTCAGGTACGTCAAGGACAACCCCCAGCCCATGTTAAAAGCTAGAGCCCTCCGGAAAAGCAATATAGATCGTACGATAACACAAAAAGGGCCACTACCACCCGCAAGTTTTAGCGTGAGACTTTTTCGCGTGTCTGTTACATTAGGACAATCCTCCAGCCCGTGTTAAAACATAGAGCCCTCCAGAAGAACAGTATAGATCTCTCGATAACGCTAAAAGGACCTCACCAGCTGCAGGTTTTAGCGTGAGACTTTTTAGCGTCTGTTACGTTGCAAACTTTAAAAACATTGCCCCACCACGAAAAGTATAACGTTTCTCATTGGATAGACAGAATTTTTATAGGCGGAGCTTAAGGTTAACATTGAGACCCTGATTGGTCAGATGAAAACATAGCCAGATAGTTTTTTTTAAACTAACTTCGGTAAATTGTAGAGGAAGAGTTGGTTCCGAGACGGCGAGCTGGATGGCTGCTGCGCCGGCCGCTGCCGCCCTGACGCTGCTTAAACACCGACAAGGTGATTAACGCACGCGATGCCGCATTTTTGAGCGCATAAGGCTTCACTCAGAACTGCAGAAGTCTCATCTGTTACACCCCCTTTTTTGCGTAATACTAGTGTCGATCGTTAATTAAAACTCATGGTGTTCACATTTGCCACTTGAAGTAAAGATCTGAAACGCGATGATTTTTCTATTTTATAGTTATCGAGAAGCCACATCAGCCAAATTAGTTCCAACATTCAAATTAAGCGTTTCCGGACACATGTCCACACAACATCTTTTCTTTATATGTGTGTGAGGAATGTTTCCTGAAAGTTTGGCCGTACCTTTCTGTAACACGGTACATCAGAAATTAAGAGATTAATAAAAATTATATATATCCAAATGGCCAACGCTATAATATCGAAACTTCCAACAATGCAAACCAGCCACAGACTGCACGCAGCACAGTCAGTGATTTTCATACAGAGCGCTACGTGGCTTTACCGACATAAAAACCTAAACAGCCTACTTACAAAGTGCCAGACGTAAACGTAGCTAAGTGGGCCGTACATTTATTAGGAATTATGTCAATATGTAAACAGTCAAGGCGATTCATCGCGCGACGCTGGAGATATGTTTCCGGTGGGGACTGTAAGGTGTTAACGCACCTTAACAACAGGTAACTCACCTACTAACGACACGTATTCGCCATCGCTCGGCCGCAGTCGGGCGCGTTCCTAGGACGGAGGGCCTCGCGGCGCGGCTAGCTGCCCAGCCCGGTCTCGCGCTCGCGATGTTCGGCCGCGGTCCGGACGCAACGCCAGCCCCGCTGCGTCGTCGGCGCTGCACGTGGGACCGCCAGCGGCAGACTGCCCGCTGCGCGGACGCCGACGCCGACGCCGACGCCGCCTCAGCTGACGCGGCAGCCGGCGCCGGCGCCGGCGCCTCACAGCGCCCCGCCCAGTGCCGTGACGTGCCGGGCCGCTGTGAATGGAGGGGCGCGCGTACTCAGCCTTCTGAAGGCTTATCTGCCTGGAAGCGCGTCGCTGTTCAGTCCTGGGACTGGTTTGATGCAGCTCTCCACGCTACTCTATCCTGTGCAAGCTTCTTCTTCTCCCACTACTTACTGGAGCCTACATCCTTCAGAATCTGCCTAGTGTATTCATCTCTTGGTCTCCCTCTACGATTTTTACCCTCCACGCTGCTATCCGTGCTAAATTTGTGATCGCCTGGTGCCTCAGAACATGTCCTACCAACCGGTCCCTTCTTCTCGTCAAGTTGTGCCACAAATTCCTCTTCTTACCAATTCTATTCAATACCTCCTCATTAGTTACGTGATCTACCCATCTCATCTTCAACATTCTTCTGTAGCACCACATTTAGAATCCTTCTATTCTCTGCACGTCCAAACAATTTATCGTCCATGTTTCACTTCCATACATGGCTACACTCGATACAAATACTTTCAGAAACGACTTCCTGACACTTAAACCTATACTCGATGTTCACAAATTTCTCTTCTTCAGAAACGCTTTCCTTGCTATTGCTAGTCTACATTTTATATCCCCTCTACTTGGACCATCACCAGTTGTTTTGCTCCCCAAACATCAAAACTCCTTTACTTCTTTAAGTGTCTGATTTCCTAATATAATTCCCTCAGCATCACCCGACTTAATTCAACTATATTCCATTATCCTCGTTTTGCTTTTGTTGATGTTCATCTTATATCCTCCTCTCAAGACACTGTCCGTTCCGTTCAACTGCTCTTCCAGGTCCTTTGCTGTCTCTGACAGAATTACAATGTCATTGGCCAACCTCCAAGTTTTTATTTCTCCTCTGTGGATGTTAATACCTACTCCGATTTCTTTCTTTTGTTTCCTTTACTGCTTGCTCAACATACAGATTGAATAACATTGGGGAGAGGCTATAACCCTGTCTCACTCTCTTCCCAATCACTGATTCCCTTTTGTGACCCTCTACTCTTATAACTGCCATCTCGTTTCTGTAAAAATTGTAAGTTGCCTTTCGCTCCCTGTATTTTACCTCTGCCACCTTCAGAATTTGAAAGAAAGTATTCCAGTCAACATTGTCGAAAGCTTTCTCTAAGTCTACAAATGCTAGAAACGTAGGTTTGCCTTTCCTTAATCTTTCTTCTAAGGTAATGTTGTGTGGACATGTCCCCGGAAACGCTTAATTTCCATGTTAGAGCTAATTTTAGTTTCGTCAGTATGTTCTGTACTTCCTCGATTCACCGCCAGTTGTCCCAATTGAAGGAAGGTAATGTTGACTTCGGTGCTTGTGTTGACATGCGACTCATTGCTCTACAGTACTAGCATTAAGCACATCAGTACGTAGCATCAACAGGTTAGTGTTCATCACGAACGTGGTTTGCAGTCAGTGCAATGATTTGTTTACAAATGCCGAGTTCGCAGATGCTCATTTGACGTGTGGATTAGCACCGGGCAATAGCCGTGGCGTGGTACGTTTGTATCGAGACAGATTTACAGAACGAAGGTGTCCCGACAGGAAGACGTTCGAAGCAATTGATCGGCGTCTTATAGAGCACGGAACATTCCAGCCTATGACGCGCTACTGGGGAAGACTTAGAACGACGAGGACACATGCAATGGACGAGGCAATTCTTCGTGCGGTTGACGATAACCCTAATGTCAGCGTCAGAGAAGTTGTTGCTGTACAAGGTAACGTTGACCACGTCACTGTATGGAGAGTGCTACGGGAGAACCAGTTGTTTCCGTAGCATGTACAGCGTGTGCAGGCACTATCAGCAGCTGATTGGGCTCCACGGGTACACTTTTGCGAATGGTTCATCCAACAATGTGTCAATCCTCATTTCAGTGCAAATGTAAGGTCAGTATTGCTTCACATGTTATAACATTTCTACAGAATCCTAACTGATCTTTCCCGAGGTCGGCTTCTACCAGTTTTTCCAGTCGTCTGTAAGGAATTCACGTTAGTATTTTTCAGCTGTGACTTATTAAACTGATAGTTCGGTAATTTTCGCTTCTGTCAACACCTCCTATCTTTGGGATTGGAGTTATTACATTCTTCTTGAAGTCTTAGGGTATTCAGCCTACAGACTTTGTTTGAAAAAGATGAAGATAATAAATAATAGAAACAGGTGATAAAATTGGAGACTTAAATGGTAACATGGCGAAAAAGTCGTGGAACTTAAAACATATAACAAAGGGATTATAATGCTAATAAAATAAATATGAAGCAGACAGGTAAAATAATAGACAGACAATTAAAAAACACGGCGACAGTCTGGTTTCTGTTCACAAAAGACATAAAATTCACACCTGGCGACAGCACGGTTTCTGTTCGCAACACTTTTGAAAGACGAACAACACTGAACATTCACTTGAACATTGCACTAAAAAGTTGGCAAATATGACATACCACAGTCGAGAGCAGGTGGTGGGAAACTGGACAGATGATGGGAAAAATAAAAGGGGGGTATGGAGAGGATAAACAAAGGGGGATGGGGGGAAAGGAGCCAATGGAGGATGAAGGCCATAAGAGGGGTGGGAGGTGCTGGGCAGATGCGGCAGGGAGTGGGGAAGGCAGAGGAGGGGAATATAAAAGGACTCAGGGGGGTGGGGGAAGAACAGAGGTAGGGAGATGTTAGGTGGGGAGAAAACAGGATGGAAGAGGGGGGAAGAGGTAGCCCAGGGAAAAGGGGGAGGAAAGGAGGGGGTGAGGATCAGAGTTGATAGGAGGGATAAATGGAGGGCGTCATCTGGGAAGGGGAGTTGATGGAAGCCACCTTGGGAAAGGAGATGAAGGGTGTAGAGAGGAGCAACAAGGGGGTGAGGGGGATCAAGGCGGCGGGAGGTGCAGAGTATGCAGATATGTTCGAGGAATGGGAGCAGATGGGCGAAAGGAATGAGGTCATAGAGGATGCGCGTGGGGAACAGGAGGCATATACGGAACGGGAAGCAGAGTGCGTGACGCTCAACAATCTGGAGGGAGGCAGATATCCAGGTGGGACTGGCGTAACAGAGGATGGGACAGATTAAGGATTTGTAGGTGTGGAGGATGGTAGAGGGGTGCAACCCCCATGTCCGGCCAGAGAGGAGTTTGAGGAGTCGGAGGTGGTTGTGGGCTTTGGATTGGATGCAGCGGAGATGAGGGATCCAGGTGAGGTGACGGTAAATGGTGATGCCAAGGCAGGTGAGGGTGGGGGTGAGGTGGACAGGACAGGCACAGTTGGTAAGGGAGAAATCCAGGAGCCGGAAGGAGCGAGTGGTACGAAATACGATGATTGCCTGGGTCTTGGAAGGATTGATTTTCAGGAGCCGCTGGTTACACAATGAGACAAGAAGGTCAAGGTGATAAAGAGCGACGTTGAAAACTACTGTTATGTACAACAGTGGCCGTCAAACCACGATCCGCGGGCCGCATGAGGCCCGAACCGACATTCGTGCGTTCGCGTGTTTTATAATGATACTGTAGAAAGCCGAGACAACGCGGTTGTCGGGAGACATTTGTGCCGTGTGCTCCTGCGATTTGATTGTTCCAGTGTAGCGTGTTCGATCTCTTTCGATTCGCTTTGCGGTGCGCGGGTTGGTGCGCCGTCTGGGATTCCGTGCGGGAAGCCGAAAGGGAGTCTCGGGCCTGGGCGGAGCGACGCTGGAAGTTCGCTTAAGTCAGCTCGGCAAATAGTGTGAGTGTGGCGGCTGCATTGGGGCCGGCAGAGCAGCGGAACTGGAGGTGCTGCAGTGACTCGATGTCGATCGTTCTGTATACGAGTTCAACCTTCCTCACGCTGTGGCTAAGGGCTGGTGTTATTCTGGTCATTACCTTATTAGCGGCATTTTGCATTCATATTGTTAAAGGTGAGCTGTTAGTTTGGTACATCTTTATCTCGTGGAGTTACAGCGAGACTTCTTTCTTTCGTATTCTGGATTGCGCTGCTGAGCAGTGTGTGTTCCCACGTCGCGTGTCGAAATACTGACTTGTGCCCTGGTTGATTTACGTATGAACTGGAGTGCCTATGTTGGCGTGTTTGCTTAAATTGTTGATGAAGTGTTTAACAATACGCTTACTTCAGTGTCTTTAAATTGCATTTCAGTTTGTTACTGAACTTATGTCAGTTAAGGGACGCCCAAATTGTCACGCTACTCAAGTAAGGTTCAAATCTACTGTGACACCACTGTTTACCTGTTGGATTAAAATTAACGACAGCTAGGAATAATTCAAGTCTAATTGTAAGTGCCGTGTGTTTCTTTTTTTTGTCCTTTTCTGTTACTCACTACGGCACTGTTGAGTGTTAAACTATTTTGGAAACCCCTTTGACATCATTTCACGATGTGGTTTTAGAACGAGTTCTGTGGGTATTGCTGTTAACGGCTCCTGTTGCAATGGGGTTTCTGGCCCACACATCTATCTCACGCCAGGGTTTAGAGCCAACCGCCAACAATGCCGTAACTTTTGGTCAGTCCTTTTCGAATCACCGTCTGGCCTACGACTATTGATGGATTTCTGTGGTAATATTCAAATGGAGGCACCGCCTTGTCAACTTGTCTGAGCTGGTTCATTACTGATTCTGAGTAGTTTGATCAGTGGTAGGGCACTTGTTATTCTGGACCATACTGTACTTGGCATTAATTGCATTGTTTTGGTAAATCGGTGTGTTACGTAAAATTATAAAGCAAGCGCCATTGTGGGTAATATTTACCATTTAACTATATGACTTGGTTCTGTGAATCATTGTGGCGCACAAGGTCACGTAAGACAGTGCTGTAGTGGGCAGATATTGCTATACGTCTGTGATATTATTTCCTGTAAACCATTGTGCCAACTAGGTTAAGTAAGGCTTAAATACAGTGACCAGTTTGGTAATTTTCTGTTTTTCGTAATAACATTTTAAAAGCATGAAAATTTTGGGAAAGTTTTAAATCTCATATTTGCAGATTTTGATGTTAGATAACTTGATGATGATTCATGTAAAATCAGCTGATACATTTAAATTAAACCTGTTATATGTCAATATGTTGTTACTAGTATTTTGCATGAATTTACTTGCGTAATAAATTAAATTTTATATTCTATCCTCAATTTGTTGCTCAGGCTTCCACTCCAGTAGCCCCTGTATACTGCTCTCAACCATATCAACATTCTTTCATTTATTCCTCACCTGTGATATATCGAGAGTGAGACGTGTAGCCGGCCACTGTGACCGAACGTTTCTAGGCGCTGTTGCTACGGTCGCAGGTTCGAATACTGCCTCCTGCATAGATGTGTGTGATGTCCTTACGTTAGTTTGGTTTAAGATGTTCTAAGTCTAGGGTACTGTGTATTGGTACGTAAGAAAAGCCGAGGATAACCGCTGTAAGCGCCCGCAAAAGATGTATTTTGCTACGCCGGAAGGCGAGAACAAATGATAAAGACCTCATTCAAGTTTCTGTCACCTTATGTCTTGAGTTCTCATAGAGAGAGGACGTGTTTAGATATGAGATGCGTGTAGTAGCTTTCACGGTATCTGATAATAATTTTTCTCAGTGCAAAAATATGTGGCCTTTTTATTTTCTTCCGTGCGCCTCGAAAAGGTCACGCTGTTGTTCTCTGTGTACACAAATGATTAGGTGGACAGGTTGGGCAGCAATCTGCGGTTGTTTGCTGATGATGCTCTGGTCTACGGTAAGGGATCGGAGTGAATGTAGGAAGATACAAGATGACTTAGGGAAAATGCCTTGTTGGTGTGTTGAATGAAAGCTAGCTCTAAATGTGGGTAAATGTAAGATAATGCGGATGAGCAGGAAAAACAAACCTATAATATTCGGATACAGCATCTGGGTGTAACGTTCCAAAGCGTTATGAAATTGAACGAGCATGTGGAACTTGTGGTAGGGATGGTAAATGGTTGACTTCGGTCGATTGAAAGAATAAGTGTGGTTCATCTGTAAACGAGACCACATTGGGACACTGGTGCGGCCTTCTCTTGAATGATGTTCGAGTTTTTGGGATCCGACCAGGTCGGGTTGAAGGTGGATCTCGAAGCAGTTCAGAGGCAGGCTGCTAGTGTAGATTTGTTACTGGTAGGTTCGAACAACACGTAAATGCTACCGAGATGCTTCGGGAACTCAAGTGGGAATCACTGAAGGAAACGTGACGTTCTTTTCGAGGAACACTATCTAGAGAATTTAGAGAACCGGCACTGGTAGCCGAGCGGTTCAAGGCGCTTCAGTCCGGAACCCCGCTGCTGCTACGGTTGCATGTTCGAATCCTGCCTCGGGCATGGATGTGTGCGATGTCCTTAGGTTAGTTAGGTCTAAGTAGTTCTATGTTCTAGGGGACTGATGACCTTAGAAGTTAAGTCCCACTGAAGCTGACTGCCGCCGACATACATTGTGCGTAAGGACCAAGACGGTAAGATACGACAAATTAGAAATCATACGGAAGCATATAGACAGTCGTTTTTCCTTCGCTCCATTTGCTAGTCGAACAGGAAAGGAAATTACTAGTAGGAAATGACTAGCCGTACACGTTACGGTGGCTTGCGGAGTATCTATGTAGATGTAAATGTAGCCCAGCACGATTTTCACAACACGGAATATAGAATACACTATCAAATACAAGCAGTTTTCTTCGTGCATATTGTTTTGTGCTCATCAGGTGTAGCAACTCAATTTCGTTTGATTCACATCGTCGGTCCATCCACGTAATAGCTGTATTTATGGTACCCAGCATTTCACTTGCACTGGGAACATTATCTATATTTTTTTTTGTTAAGCTTCACAATCGTCGTTGCTTCACTACTCTTACTTTGAATAGCAGCAGTAATGTCCTTGTCGCCTCTGATCTCCGAAATCCGTTCGTCTTTATGGACGACCATCAAACGGTGCAAGTCTTCAAGATAAATACTGTTATGTAGAACATCACATGTAGACTGCAAGTCACTGAAGTGGAAATCTGTGTCACTACAGCGTTCGTGTATTGCAGTTTCATCAACGAGTACTTGTTTCAGAAATTCCTAACAGCTTTGGCACCGATACTTTCCATCGCCTGGCCTACTGAATAAGCTACTCTCCTAAGATATCAACAACATATTTCCTCATCTGAATTTAACACTTAAGTGAGAAGCTCACGGCGATAATGAGCCTTAAATGCTTGGACAATGACCTTCTCCAGCCGCTGAATTAAATGCCGTCGTATTTTTAGGCAAAAATTAAGTTTTTAATTTTTCAATCTTGTGCTTGCAACATTTCAGCAACTGTATGAGCTAGACAATGATCAAGGATTAGCAGAGTTTTTTCTTTCAGTTCAAATGATTGTTGTGCTTTCTCACTGATGGAGCAAACTGTTCTACAAACCAGTAAGTGAAAAAGTCAAATGTTGTCTAAGCTTTCTTTGATTGTCTGTAAGTGGATTGTAATGATCACATGTTTACATGCTTGAAACATCGCGAGCTTTTGCTTTTACCTGTACAAACTGGTTTCAGTTTATGGCTGCCACATTTATCTGTAGCAAAGATAAGAGTGACAAACTGCCTATTGGCTTCTGTCTCGGGTTCTTCGTCCGATGTTCATCTAATGATTTTTCTGACGTTTCGCTAGCACGAGTGGCTGGCATTGTCAAAGCTTCACCCTCCATTGTCGGTGGTGAACTGGAGCCGAGCTGGCGGCCGCAGGCTATATGTACCTGGAGCGCCAACGTCCGAGGGCTTCTCCGCGGTCATTTCCGGTGCGGTTCTCCTCTTTCTACCTGCGACGGTCGTTCGCTGCAGTACGGGAAGCCAGGATCCGTTTACCTTAAGCCTTTCCTCTTTCTTGTTCAAACTGTCCGCGTGTTTTTGTATTTATACAGCTTCTCTGAACAAGCGTGTGTGATAGTGCTTCTCTACAGCCAGAACTTCCGTGTCGGCGAATCTTAATACGTGGTCGGTCTCATTCAGTGCGTGCTCTGCCACGGCCAATTTCTCCACCTGCCCCAACCTGCAATGTCGCTTATGCTCTTTGATCCTGGTGTTGATGGATCGTCCAGTCATTCCGACATAAAACTTTTCCGCATGTGCATGGTATACGGTATATTCCCGACATTGCAAGTGGGTCTCTTTTCTCCTTCGCCGATCTAAGACACTCTTTGATCTTCCTTGTCGGTTTGAAAATCGTCTTTACGCCGTGTTTGCGCAATATACGGCCGATTCTGTCCGTCACTCTGGGAATGTATGGCAGAAAGGCCGTACCCGACATTTCTTTTCCTGGTTCCTTACTTCGCCGAGTGTTTGGTTCTGTGTTATTGTGTCTTTATTCATTTCAAACTTCTCGATTCTTTTCTGCATCGAGAGTTCTGATTGGCAGCAATCCATTTTAAATCGCCGTTCTTCACAATCATACACTTGGTAAGCACTCACGAGAGGTGAGTTTTCATGTATCATTACTTCGTGTAGATTTTCAGGAAACGGTGAAGCAGATTCACGGACGAAAGTCCTTGTTTCTCCTTCAGTTGTCGTTTTACGAATTCCATGACGACATTTCCATCTCGAAAACTACCAGTCGGAAACTATAAAACATTTGTCACCATATAAATCAGAGTGAAATTTTCGAGCATGAGTTTTAATAGTTGGCCCGGAAAGTAGCATACCTTCACTTCTGGTTATTGAAAACCACCTATAAAGTCATTAGTCAAGTTCACTGGCGTTCCCTAGTTTAGTCCTTTTTCTATTCATTTCCACATCACTTTCAACTCACAGAATACGCTTTCCGTTTCTGTCCTATAGTAACAAGCACGTTGAAACACAGACAATGAAGGAATGATTTATCATCCACATGATAGCTGTGGTAATGTTTTTCATTTTCAAGCAATAATGCATACTTATTGCGTCGACTACATTACAATGTTAACCATGAGATACACTATGTGATCAAAAGTATCCGGACACCTGGCTGAAAATGACTGACATGTTCGTGGCGCCCTCCATCGGTAATGCAGGAATTCAACATGATGTTGGCCCACACTTAGCCTTGATGACAGCTTCCACTCTCGCAGGCATACGTTCAATCAGGTGGTGGGAGGTGGTAGCCCATTCTTCAAAGACTGCTGCACTGACGAGAGGTATCGATGTCGGTCGGTGAGGCCTGGCACGAAGTCGCCGTTCCAAAACATCGCAGAGGTGTTTTTTAAGATTCAGATCAGGGCTCTGTGCAGTCCAGTCCATTACAGGTTGTGCATTATGAACAGGTGTTCGATCGTGTTGGAAGATGAAATCGCCATCCCCGAATTGCTCTTCAACAGTAGGAAGCGAGAAGGTGCTTAAAACATCAGTGTAGACCTGTGCTGTTATAGTTCCACGGAAATCAACAAGGGGTGCAAGCCCCCTGCATTAAAAACACGACCACACCATGACACCACCGCCTCCGAATTTTGCTGTTGTCATTACACATGCTGGCAGATGACGTTCACCGGGCTTTCGCCATACCCACATCCTGTCATGGGCTCGCCACATTGTGTAGCGTGATTCGTCACTCCACAGAACGTTTTTACACTGTTCAATAGTCCAATTTTTACGCTCCTTAGACCAATAGAGGCGTCGTTTGACATTTACCGGCGTGATATGTGGCTTATGAGCAGACGCTCGACCATGAAATCCTAGTTTTCTCACCTCCCTCCTAACTGTCATAGTACTTGCAATGGATCATGATGCAGTCTGGAATTCCTGTGTAATGGTCTGGATAGATGTCTACCTATTACACATTACAACCCTCTTCAACCGTCAGCGGTCTCTGTCAGTCAACAGACGAGGTCGGCCTATATACTTTTGTGCTGTATGTGTCCCTTCACGTTTTCACTTAACTATCACATCGGGAACAGGTGGACCTAGGGTGTTTAGGAGTGTGGAAATTTCGCATACAGACGTATAACGCGAGTGACACCAAATCACCTGACCACGTTCGAAGTTCGTGAGTTCCGTGGAGCGCCCCATTCTGCTCTCTCATGATGTCTAATGACTGCTGAGGTCACTGATATGGAGTACCTCGCATTAGGTGGCAGCAAAATGCACCTAATATGAAAAACGTATTTTTTGGAGGTGTCCGGATACTTTTGATCGCACAGTGTACGTGTTCAAAGCTTCTGTCCCGCAACTCTCTTGATTTGTTGATAAGACAAACCAAAGGTAGAGTTCAATTACGTCCATCTATTTTAGTTGTTGTGTAGGGAGTTTGGAGGTTGCAGCAGTAAACCGTACTGCAGAAAGTTTACAAGCGGACTATCATAAGATATTCTCAAGTTTATAAAACATGATGAGAGTGCAAAAATCATTCATAAACAGTATCTTGTTTTGGGGGTACATACTTTATACCACTTTATATCCGAATCCGCGTTATATCGGGCTTCTGCTATACAAGGAACGCGTTTCGGCTTCGTACGGCTCGGCGTACTTTTGCCGCAACGTGGACAGCCCGATTGCAACCAGCTAACAATGCGAGTCGTGCATCAAAGGCGCCGCTCACGTGACGACGGGGCGGTCGCGCCCGTCCGCAGCGAGTATCAACATCCCTACAGTGGTCCCTTAGATTAGGTCGTACATAAAGATAGAAGCAGGCAGGAAACTTCAATTTATATATACATACAGAGAGAGAGATGCTTGTATCAACTAGCAGCCGAAACCAAACACATACACACACGAAAACGTTGTGAGTGTCTTTTAATATATTACACGTATAAGACAACGTATGTGGGTGTGCATAGATTTTTGTAATAATAATAACAATAATAATTTAGTGTGCCTCAGTGTCGTGGTCTTTCAATTGGTCGTCACTTTGACGACTTGTGTCTCAAAAAATGGCTCTGAGCACTATGGGACTTAACATCTCAGGTCATCAGTCGCCTAGACGTAGAACTACTTAAAGCTAAGTAAGCTAAGGACATCACACACATCCAAGCCCGAGGCAGGATTCGAACCTGCGACCGTAGTAGCAGCGCAGTGCCGGACTGAAGCAACTAGAACCGCTCGGCCACAGCGGCCGGCGACTTGTGTCTCACTGCCCAGTTATCCAGCTGGGAAAAGGCGACCTACAGCTGAAAATGAAACCCGAAACACTTTTCGTTTCTGGCGAACGTCGACCAGTACTGAGAGATGTTTGCTCGCTTAAAACTGGAGACAGAAGTCCGTGGTCCGACCGGGCTTAGATCCTGCGACCTTACAGCTGCCCGGCACTCACTGGACCAGCAGGACTGACCGGGAATCTGCTCTATCTTCTCTTCTGTCTGAAGTTGCGATGGCTGTACCGATACGTGGCGAAGTCATTGTTTACACAGCGACGGCGGAATTTAATGCGTCATAGTTCGGACAATTTCGGCGAAATATTTATAAATTATACACGCTAACATTTCTCGTATCTCAATCTATCAGTCAGATCTTGATCAAAATCCCTACAATAGTTTCTGCCATTATCCCACACATAGACAGAAACGACGTGGGAACTTCAATATACACACATACAATGTAACGTTAAGAGCTTCCTGCTCAGTAACAAACAAAAACAGACAGTAATGTTTTAAGATGTTCTTTATTTCAACGGGCAATAGTGAATTCGGTCGTGAGGTAAATAAAAGCGGCTGTTTTCCTCAGGGGCAGATAGGTGAGCAGTGCGGGCATTACGAGTTTAAAAGATATGAGAGCGGCAATGTTTTATTGTTTGTCTTCCGGCAGTGACAACTAACACGCATGGGCAACTCATGTAGATCAGCTGCTGAGATATAAGTTTTGACACGGATGTAACGTGGATTCCTGAATGCGCATTGTAGACATGATCAGATTTAAATACATATTTGAAACAAGGAAAATGAAAAAGTGTACACTGCGGTGAGTAGAAGAAAAATAGCGTTCGAAACGTTTAATAAACGTCTGTGATTGTGCCTCAAATTCCATAATACATTTAAACAGAAGTATAATTATTGTTATTAATCAATTAATCATCTGCTCACAAGCACAACACAACACTTCGACACGCTATTGCAGTGCCATAGTTTTGGGGTCGGTGACGGAGGCAGTAATCTAAAACAGAACAGTCAACACGAAATGTTCCCAGTTGTGTCTCCTTTTAACGATCAGCACTTGGCGGTCAGCGCCAAACCCATCGCTCTCTTACTATGCCTAATCTACTGGGAGCTCATGACATGGTAATTTATTTGGGTCACTTATTAATAACAAGATCGGTAGAGACCCACGTATGCGGCCCAAGGACCCATCCCACAGTTTCAGTATTGGCTCTTCAGGAAAGCCAGCCGGGGTGACAGAGCGGTTCTAGGCGCTACAGTCTGGAACCGCACGACCGCTACGTTCGCAGGTTCGAATCCTGCCTCGTGCATGGATGTCTGTGATGCCCTTATGTTAGTTAGGTTTAATTAGTTCTAAGCTCTAGGGGACTTACGACCTCAGAAGTTAAGTCCCATAGTGCTCAGAGCCATTTGAACAATTTTTTTTTTCTTGAGCGACGCATTTTAACGACAACTGATGTAGAAAAAAGTAACACAGCGTAAATTGGCTGTTGACTTCTGTATCGGGTTCTTCGTACGACGGTTGTTTGATCAATTTTCTGACGTTTCGCCAACACGGCTGACATTGTAAAAAGCTTCGCCCTCCATTGTTGGTGGCGGACTGGAGTCGAGCTCACGGTCGCAGATTATACACGGTCGAGTCACATTAAAGTAACCACCGCCTATGTTTGACATCAACCTGATGTAACCACTCCCAGACCTCAAGTGTCAGCACGAGTGATGCATATAAAGCATGTTGGGGGGACGCAGTTGTTGATAGGCGGAAAGTGAAGGGTTTATGTGACATCCAAAAGGGCATGATCATTGGCTATTGTGTCAAGGGTGTAAGCATTTCCGAAACGCCTGAGTACGTATACTGCCCGCTGTAATTGAAGTATACCGTGCGTCGCTACTTGACACAGTCCACAAGTGGATCCGAGGCATCCGTGGTGCGCCACGAGCCATACGTGACTGAATAATGACACTTAAAACCAACAGCTGTATTGTAATCCAACGTCGTTTATTCAACACATGCTACCAGTCTACACACCAAATCGTCATCTTCAGGCCCCAAGCGTAGCTCTCCATCAAACTTCAATGATGAAGACCAATGGCGTCTTCAAATGGAAACAGTAAAACTTATTAAACATGTGCGCCACCATGTGCAATCAACATAGTCGAGTGTAATCGAATGCAGCTGGGTCAAAATCAACTCGATTTGATATTCTCGTAGCAGTAACCAGCCCAGCAATTATCAGACGACAAGAGGAAAGGACGAGTGGTAGTGTAACGGTCCGTCCTGTTACGACCCCATTGTTGGGGTGTCGTAACTGGTCATTTATCCAGACATTGTAGCGTTCGGTCAGGAGTCCATGGAAACAGGAGATGTCAAGAGCAGGATGGACGTATTGCAGAAAAATTCTTTATTGTTGTGCGAGGGTTGGAACTTTAATAGTGGCAACTATCTATTTACAGCTCGTACAATATAGATACGTGTTTCAAAGTTTTACTGGCCTTCCAATAAGGCACCAGCATTGTGTATAACCCGTTGCCAGCGATGTGGAAGTCGTAGGATACTCTTGGGAGTGCCAATTGTTTTGACAGTTCGAGCGGCGCGGTCTATTGCGAGACGAATCTGTAGCAGTTTTGAAGCGAATGCCGTGAAGTCCTTCCTTCAGTTTAGAAATCGAGCTGAACTTACGAGGGCTGAAGTCAGGGGAGTGCAGTAGGTGATGTAGCACTTAGCAGCCCCATCATCAAATAAATCAGTAGCAGCTTGCACTGTACGTGCTTGAGCATTGTCCTGCGGAAAGTGTCATCACTTCTGTCTCTTAGCTGGTTGTAGGATGTGTTGCAAAAATGAACAGCATAGACACAGGCGTGATGACACTTTCTGCAAGACAATGCTCAAGCACGTACAGTGCAAGCTGTTACTGATTTGTTTGACTGATGAGGATGCTGAGGGCTATACCACCTAGTGCACTATCCTGAATTAAGTCCTCGTGAGTTCAACTCGATTTCTAAACTGAAGGAAACACTTCACGGCATTCGCTTCAGAACTGCTACAAATTCGTCTCGCAATAGACCGCGCCGCTCGAACTGTCAAAACAACTGGCACTCCTAAGAGTATCCTGCGACTTCCACATCGCTGGCAACGGGTTATACACAATGCTGGTGACTACTTTGAAGGTCAGTAAGGCTTTGAAACACGTATCTATGTAAGGTGTCAGGCAAATCCAACACCCTGACATAATAATCAAATCTAGTAGTATGTCACATAGCTCCGAATAAATCGTGACATTAAATTAACGAAAGTAATACAAGTAACGAGTGAGCAAATGGAATGCCACAGACTAACGCAAGAATGCCTAAATGCATGTCGTACCTTCCCACCGTGAGGCAGACGCAGTTCCGAAGGGAGAAACGAGGACAGAAGCCGAGAGCAGAACCGTGTTAAGCTAGAAGGCCCTACGATAAGGGAGGGGCTGGACACCCACGCCCCCAGCCTACCTGTACGACTACAAAACCCGCACGTTTTAGCGTGAGGCTTTTTCGTGTCTCAGGTACGTCAAGGACCACCCCCAGCCCATGTTAAAAGCTAGAGTCCTCCAGAAAAGCAGTATAGATCTTACGATAACACAAAAAGGGCCACTACCACCCGCAAGTTTTAGCGTGAGACTTTTTCGCGTGTCTGTTACATTAGGACAATCCTCCAGCCCATGTTAAAAGATAGAGCCCTCCAGAAGAACAGTATAGATCTCACGATAACGCTAAAAGGACCACACCAGCTGCAGGTTTTAGCGTGAGACTTTTTAGCGTCTCTGTTACGTTGCAAACTTTAAAAAGTATAACGTTTCTCATTGGATAGACAGAATTTTTGTAGGCGGAGCTTAAGGTTAACATTGAGACCCTGATTGGTCAGATGAAAACATAGCCAGATAGTTTTTTTTAAACTAACTTCGGTAAATTGTAGTAAGGAGAAGTGAGAGAAGAGAGTGAGTTCCGAGACGGCGGGCTAGATGGCTGCTGCGCCGGCCGCTGCCGCCCTGACGCTGCTTAGACACCGACAAGGTAATGAACGCACGCGATGCCGCATTTTTGAGCGCATAAGGCTTCACTCAGAACTGCAGAAGTCTCATCTGTTACATCCCCTTTTTTGCGTAATACTAGTGTCGATCGTTAATTAAAACTCATGGTGTTCACATTTGCCACTTGAAGTAAAGATCTGAAACGCGATGATTTTTCTGTTATATAGTTATTGAGAAGCCACATCAGCCACTGTAATTTACGACAAGTTAGATAAGTAATTAAAGATAATTGAGGGTCACTGTAGACCATTTTGATAGTTTGCTCTTTTGTGAAACTTAATTTAAACCGAGATTATAGATGTGATATGGCATAGGTCATCCTTCGATCGATTGTAGAACTTGGAAACACATTCAGGGAATATTCGTTCACATTTTTGTTGAACGCAGTTAGTTTTTACCATCCTGTATTAAAACATTTCCTTTTATCAATAGTGCAATGTATAAACGATGTTTTGTGAGTAGAATAAAATTTCCAATGGTAAACTTAACTGCTTTTTCGACGTTATTTTACCAGCTAACTAAAAATAGGAAAGCCTTGAACCCTTTCCACTAAATTTAGTTAGTATTAAGATTCTTTTACAGGGAGTACAGTGGAGCTGACGCTGAGATCATTTAGTATTTGGTTATATCATCGCTAGTCTCACTGAACTCTTCTGAATTCTACATGTCATGTGTGGTCTGGCGTCTCCTTACCAGCAACAGGTCCCAGGTTCAAACTAGTTAATTCCCTAAAAAACACGCTCAGAGCGTCGTTGCGCGAAAGTGGTAGGGAGACACGATATAGAACAAACAGACACCACCATGAATGTTTAGAAAATGGCGACCCTGCAAGGATGGTAAAATACCATGATTGAAGGTCGACCACATGCCTAACTAGGTCAGAAAAATATCCTTCTAAAAAAATTTTTTATGTTTTACATAGTCGAAAACAGTAGCTGCAGCGATAGATAGTAAAAGTATTCAAGAAAGACATCCACAGAAACAATAGCATAATTAAGTTATGAATTTTGAAAATCGTTAGAATTAAGTTTTCTCTCCAATGCAAGCGCACAGGTGGCGGATACATCGTTGACAAGTTGGTTCTGACCCAACAAGTAAGTGAATGGATTGTCAGTCTTAGTAGTGTCAAATTGTGTGAACAAAAAGTTTGTGAAACGTGTGAGATCGTATGAGTGCATGTTGTCCCGATGTAGGGCGTGTGAATTGCTTTTAAAACAGAAAATAAGGGATTCAGAAAGATTAGCAATGGCAAATCGAGACCTTGACCGAATGGAGGTGGAGACCCAGCATAAAAATGGACAGAGAATAGAGGACAGTACAACAGACGATGCAGTATCGCGAGAAATAGTACAGATAACGCACCATAACGAGGATAATGTACGCCAAGGCACAGAAAACCTAGGTTAGCATACGACAGAGCAGGAAAGTAGAGAGGCAGTCGATGAGGATTCTAACTTGCGTCTTGAATACGTAGAACCCATAGTACAAGTAATCAGAGCTCCCTCACCACAGAGTACAAGAAATGCGAGCAGAAACGTGTCACAGCAGAGGTCAATGCAATCGGTTGCGAACCAACACTAGGGCGAAAACACAGAGCGTAGGACGTCGGAAGAAAATGCAATAGGACCCACCAATCTGGCAGAATTATTACAACAAATTACGGAAACCATGACAAGGCAAAATAAAGAAATTGCGAACCAAATTAAAATTCAGAATGCGGAAACCACGAGACAAATGCGTGAGATTAAAGAACAAAACAAAAAAATTCAGTTACACCTAAGTCATATTGAAGACGAGGCAAAAGAATCTCGAGAAGTGATAGGAAACTTAATAACAGGTTACAATCAGTTGAGAACCGACACTGACAAGGTACAAGTGGACGTACAAACATTGCGTAATGACACTCAGGACGAGATCAAAACATTACGAAACAACACCCAGGGAGAAGTCAAGAAACTAAAGAAACAGATAAACGTAATTACTAGACAAGCAGCAGGTACAGCGCGTGAAATTGTTGAAAACAGTGTGTTACACAAACGTATCACAAAAGCAGCGCTGAAAAGATATGATAACCGCATAGTCAAAATAGAAGCGCAAACGAAGCGACAATTTCAGAAATTGCGAACAGAGTTGTTGCAAACCATTGGAGAGCGTAGTGAAAAGGATCGAACAAGCACAGAGTCTGCAACCACGTTCGTATCTGTAACAGCACCGGAGAAACAAGAAATTAACGAAAATATTACGCATTTGCAATTCCAATCACAGGAGGAAAGTAACATATGTGAAATCAGACAGCCTGCACCAAGGGTACGCGAATGTTACAGTGGACAATATCCAATTGATCTACCACAACGGGAAAGAACGACGAGAGAAATGATCAGAAACAAAAGTGGCGAAGAATCGCGAATTTCATATGGAACTATGACGAAGTACGACAACGATCATTTCCTCACAGTCAGAAAATTTCAACACTTTCGAGAAGGAAACTCATTACATCCACGAACTTTTATTGATCAATTCCGAGTAGGATTACCAGAACGCTGGACGCTAGCACACAGATTAGACTTTATATGTGCACACATGTCAGGAACAGTCGCAGAAACCATGCAGAATGTTGCAGCGACATGCCGATCGTACGAAGATTTCAGAGAGAAGTTTCTCTCACAATATTGGTCCAGCGAAGCACAGAACAGAGTGAAATACGAATTATTACAGAACCCATATTTTGAAAATTCAGGAGAGAAGAGTCCCGTGAAATTTTTCGAAGTAATGGCAAACAAAAATCAATGCTTAGATGTACCATACAGTAACGGAGAGTTGATTAAATTAATGCGCGATAAAGCTGCCATTGAAATACCAGTAGGTCGCGGAGGCAATGACGTCGATGCATTTAAAGGTATTCTAAGGGAACTAGAGTTCATATTTTCGGAAGATGACGCAAGAAAAAGACGAAGCTTACGTGAAAACGAAAGCAAAAAGCAGTGGAATCCACAAGACACAGTACGAAGAAACAATAATTACGAACAATGTGATAACTTCGCACCAAGAAACGACAATAGATTTCAACAAAGAACCGGTTATGGATTTAGAAGAGAATATGGCAATAACTATAATTCACCCAGGAACGGCAACAACTATTACAGAGGGAATAACGACAACTGGAACGGGTACTGGAGAACCAACAGGCCGACAAATTATCAACAAGGAAACCACTATCAACAATCTGAACAAGAAAAGCCAATATAGATAGAAGACGTGGATGTAAGACCACCAACCCCCTATAAACGTTCGAATTGACAGCTAAGTGCCCATGCCAAAGAGAATGACGCACCGACCCAGGAAAATTGCAGCACCTTGAACAGAGAAGTAAAATTCTTATCACGAGAAGAGAAGAAGGAAGAAACAAATCCGCAGGGACCAGATGAAAACGAAGACAAGAAAATAAGAACATCGTGTTGGGACGAAATTAATTGGGAGAATACTGACGAGGAAGATGAATTACCAGACGCATGCACAACGAATGTAGGAGGAAAGGACGAAGTAATGAATATTGCAGAGCTATTTGAGATGGAAACCAGGGAAAGCGAATTCAATGAGGATAATGCGCAGTCGACAGAAGTTGAAAATAAGTTACGAGTGGGCACACAACCCAACGTATATAATGAAGGAAGTTATGAAGCGATAATTAGAGCATTTAGATGCGATTATGTGGAAGTAGCGACGAAGAAGGAGAAGATAGACGAGGATGAGGAAAAAGTAGGCGATGTAGAAGAAAGCGTAAATGAAGGAAGAAATAGAGAAGAGGAAATAAAAGAGAGATAAGTAGCAGTCGAAGCTTATCCTACAGAAAGTTCGAATTCACAAGGGAAATTCCCAAAAAGACTCATGTATGATTCAGTGGAGGATTCGTTGATGCAAGAGGAAGAAGAACAGAACCAACCCTTTCAAATTCAACCATTTGTGAAGGCTATGGTAAAGCATATCCCAATCAATATTGTAATTGATAGCTGAAGTGAACTGACTGCGATCTCAGAAAATTTATTCATGCAGTGTAATGCAATGAGGAATTGCCAGTTCTGAAAACACGTAAGATTAAAGTAAGAGGTCCTATTAGAAACAATGCTGCGGAAGTTACGAGACAAACAAGGTTAACTCTTTCGTGCCAAGGTCAAAAGATCGAAGCCAACTTCGTGATTATACCTAAACTAACTGTAGATTTGATTATAGGTGCAGATTTTTTAAATGAGAGACGAGCGAAAATAGATATGGGGAAAGGTAGCGTAACATTCGGGAATATCACACTTCTCTTTGAGCAAAAGCTAAAATTAGAAGAAGTACCAGTTATAAACAAACAATTAAGAATGATGCGAGATAAAGAGGATGAAGAATTAGAATGATATGCACAAAAGAAGGAATCGCCTCAACTCATGTTAGAAGTCCATAAAAAAACGACAAAAAATTGCAAGAAGTTCGAGGTATTTCGAAACACAGTAAAAGAGAATTAGAGGGTATTTTACGAGATAAAGCAGAGGTATTTTTACCTAAGACTGGCAGTATTAAACACTTTCAGTACAAGTTTGAATATTAATTTTATTACTGGTAAATAATCAGCACAATATTTCAAGATTTTGTTGCAGATAAGATCGTCAGGAGAAAGAAGAATGAAGAGAGAGGAAGGTGGGAAAAAGAAAGTAGTTCAATAATAACACCAATAGTACCATAGCTGAAGGTGAAGGGATAAAGCGTAGATAGTCTAACAGCATGAAATACTAAAATACTATACACCACGACACTAAACAAAAATAAAAAACGAATTTGAGGATTCTTGAGTAGACGTTAAGACTCTAAATATCTTAGAATTGTAACATGGAAAGGGCGTCGAAATTTGTAAAGCTTTTTAAGAAGGCGTGTAACAACTAGGTACTAGATCTATATTGTAGGAGCTGTAAAGTTCCAACCCTCGTATCAAGCTATAGCAGACACATGGGTGCGGTATCATCCTGTGGACACATCCTGGAGTCGAGCCCCAAGTTCCACGTATCCTGTACCGCGGTTGTGGCTGGAGGCCACATTCGTGCTGCAAGCATGGTGCTGTGGTGGCAGCCAGCTAACGCCAGTGCAGCATTTCTGCTTGCTGGAGCGACTGCGCGTACCACAGCTGGAGGCGACTTGGCGATTGTTCGCAACGTTTCATGGCAGCCTGATGGCGTCGGACCCCAAGCAGCGTGGCCGGCGGCTGCCAGGCGGAGGCAATCTGACCTTATACAAAGGTCTGTCGAACTCTGTCATTGAATTATTCAGTGATAGACCTTTTTTATTATTCGTTTAAATACTGTAAGTCCATCATTAGTGATAACTGAATGCTACTTTCTTTCCTACTTCACTCTGTTCCAGCTTTCTAAGAATATTTAACTTTATGCCAACGTCGATCTCGAGACAGCAAGAAATATTATGCTCTTACATCATGTGAGAAACAGTAAAACTCCTCAGGCCGTTAAAGGTAAACACCATTAAAAGTTTTTGAAAA